>NC_050179.1:38790187-38907687 GCF_008315115.2 Sander lucioperca | reverse complement strand
GCTTTAATGGTGCATAACTTCAGACAAATATGCAAGTTATCAAAAAGAACCACGCAGAAATAACCACACAGTGACCCTGGAGCTTTTGAGGGTCTGGGGCTGTTGCCGGTCCCAAAGATCCAGGGGGCCAGACGCATAGATCTAAAGATTCACAACTAAAACTGTTTACGCACAAAGACAGAAATGTGCAGACATGTTCTTTATGGCGCACGTACGCCACATTCCATTTTCATAAAGCTGTCGTTGTGAAGCAGACTTTACAAAGTGCTTCCCAATGCAGGATTACATGAAAAGATCACCAACGGGGAGATGATGCTCAAATGTAAATAGAGTGATAAAACTCATCACTCATAAATCTTATCAATGCACCTTTGATTGACGTTTAACAGAACGCTGTGCTGACTGCAAAAATGATAACAATCGGGTATATTGTCCAATAGCCTGAACAATGTTTTACCATAAGGTTACATCCTAATCTCCTTACCATATGGCCCACAGCTAGCTCTAGAAAACGGTGTGTATGCTGGTCTGAGGTCTGCGTGAGGTGCTTCTTTTAGAAATACCAGGTGATGTGTGGGAAATGGTGTATGCATGTTTTTATGCTTAAACATCCTTTAAACATCTGGCCCCAGGTAGAGTCTGTGGAGTGGAGTTGGAGTCTTTCTGTCAGTTTCCTGCTTCGTGGTTTATTTTATTTCTGGTGCAGATTGTTTTGCACATTCCAATTGGAAATATTGTTTTCCTATATTTTGCAGTGTGTGCCATTATAATCTTCATGATCCCAGGATTGGGAGTAAAGAGAGAGCAAACTGCAGATTTTCGTATAACCCCAAAAATAATTTCTTTAACCCTTCAAACCAAAGATGGCTTGAAATTTCTATTTCATGTACTTCACTAGCTACACTTCAGTTCTGTTACATCTGAAGGAATAGTCTCACAGTGCATGTAGAGCAACAAATCAAGAATGTTTGACTCCTGTTTAGTTCTGGGAAGTACAATCTATAAAACTATGAAAGTAGATTGTAAGGACAAGGCTACAGCCGTTCAGCACCCCTGGGACCGACAACGGGACAAGAATAGTTTCAAACTGCTAGTTAGGTGAAGACTTTAGAGACCAACAGCAAAGGCTATTTTTTGCCTTTGTCTTCTTGTAGAAACATTTTAATGGTGGGTGTTTTAGAGCCTCAAGAGATTTCCAGCCACACCACGCCACTAACTTCTTCAGATTTGTAATTTCAGTGTGAAGAACTCAGTGTGTGGCATCGTATTTTGGGAAGTGCACAGCCATTAGAGGCGAGTGAAATGAAAGTTACATTATTGTTCCTACAAAGACTTGGTGACGGCGTGAAAAAATCCGAGCACCTCACTGAAACGGGCTGATGCAGAAACAAATGAGCCTTGTTTGAAACGAGCCCTTGGCCTTGCTTTTACGCTGTATGTTTTGGAGAATGTTTGTTTATTTTTTTATGGTTGTGTAATTTAGCTCTTTGAGAATATGTGTGTCCTCTCTGGTTCTGTTACAGCAGCACATGTTGGCGTGGATAAAACTTTGACATTGACAACTTTAGTCTGGAAATGTTCAACAATAAGGGTTGCCCGATGGCCCGGGGCGAGTAAATATAACCACGCACTCGCCCCGTTCTGTTGATCTTCTCATCCGACCCATGTTAAGACCGTAACCATGAATTCCACGTGTTGTACTCTTGTATCGAGAGAAAAAGGTCAGAGGTCAAAAGCAGTAAATGTCCAGGCACACAGACGAGGCCGTCTCAGAGTCCTTCACATCAGACTCCCAGATGGAGTGGAAGTCCCCGTGTAAATGTTCTAGAAGCTACTTAACGCAGGAGCATAAACCAGGCAAGAGAATGTTAATTCACAAAGTGTTAAGCCAACACTAAAAGAACATTAAGTAACACTAATGAAGTAGCTGCCCTCTGATTGGTGCATATGCCAGGCTTATTTCTCCTAAGGAAGGGGAAGGAAACAGTGGAATAATAAAAATATTAATGCTAAATTAAACTAATGAGATATCAAGTTCTAATAGTTTGACTAATCTGACTCAGTGACTCCCGTAACAGACAAAAACATTGTGTAGTCTGAACCCGGCATTAGTTTGGGCTAGCTGGACCTTATAAATTGCCTAAACTGGCATGTCAACATTGACACATGTTGAGAGATCATCATTTTGATGAAGTCCTAATTTTGACTATCCCAAGAATTTATTTTATCATTTATTTTTATCATTCCCTACATTTTTTTATTTCTACCTGGTGTTTATTTTTCTGGCAGAGATGGGCTTCCGTACTTGCAGTTGTCCCGTACAATCATTTTGAAAATTGTCATCAAGCTCCCTGACTCCTGGGATGTTCTTTTAATTACAATGAATTTTTTTGCCGGGTGTATTGATGCAAATGATTTTGGACCCACAGCCAAGTTATGTATTTACATTACATATGTCAAAGTAATGCTCAGTATCTGCTGTAATAGAACCATTTATCTCCACATTCCTGGACTGATTTTGTTCCGTTTTTAGCAAATGGAAATTGTTTTAAAAATTGAGTAAATTAAGTGCCAATGGTTAATATTTTCATGGAATAAAAATGTTTCAACTATCATGTTGTGGTGCATCTTCATGTCTTTATCCCCCTCTAGGGGTGAGAGCTGCTTTCTTCATTTAAAACAGGGGTCTCCATCGTGTTTAGGCCAAGGACCCCTCAGCTGAAAAAGAGACGGAGCAGGGACCCCTCGCTATATATACTGAGCTGCATATTAAACAGGGCCATCAATAATGTGTAGGGTGGACTAGAACCTTTAAATATACCTTTTTATGGTGCAAACAAGGGTGTAACTTTAGTTTGAGAAGTCGGGGGGGGGGGCACAAAACAGGGGGGTACTTTCCATAAAATCATCTCTCAATGCAAATCAAACCAGCTGTTAAGCTAACTGAAATAAAACCATGCCAATCTCTAGGTATGGTGAAGGGTATGTGATGATGTGGGGTATGGTGAAGGGTATGTGATGATGTGGGGGTATGGTGAAGGGTATGTGATGATGTGGGGGTATGGTGAAGGGTATGTGATGATGTGGGGTATGGTGAAGGGTATGTGATGATGTGGGGTATGGTGAAGGGTATGTGATGATGTGGGGGTATGGTGAAGGGTATGTGATGATGTGGGGGTATGGTGAAGGGTATGTGATGATGTGGGGTATGGTGAAGGGTATGTGATGATGTGAGGCCAAGGGAACTTTATCAGGATGCATAGTATCCTGGATCCATGAAATAACTGGCCTTTCAAAATAAAAGTCTGCCTGCCTCTATGGGAATTTAACATAGGGATGTACTGACTTATGCCCCTTGTATTTTAAGGAAGAACATTTATTTATTTACGATACATTATTCATTCACAAAGAAAATTGGTGTACTTAAAGGTTGGATTTTTCCTCATTTTTTTAATTAAGGCATTTGTTTCCAAAAGATGATTATTTTTTTTTATTCCTCTTTTTAGTCAACTTTCGCATGGGTTCATAAACCTATGAGCACCACTGTATATATACCTAGGTATATGTATTATTATTTCTAGGACCCCCTAGGGGTCCCAGACCCCCTGTTGAAGATCTCTGATTTAAAAGATTCTAGTTGCAGTTTGAAACCATGTTTGATATTTGACCCATAAGGAGGAATAAATCAGGACATAACAATCAGTTTGTTTCTGACTCCAAGGAGTAAAGAACCAGGATGCATTCACAGCTTCTCAGAGCAGACATTGGAGATGAGGGTGTATTGAATACAATGCCTCGATCGTACCAGAAGTATCTTTTATCTTAACACATTTGTGCTGCACACAGTAACAAACCAACATTTAGATTCACTATTAAATGAAGAGCCATTCATAAAAACACGTAACCGGTCGGTGGCCTTCTCCTCCTCCCTGGCTCCTACATTTCCTTGGTCATTTCTTCATGTGTTTACATACATAAAAAACGAAATGCTGTTCCCCAAAGTGCAACTGTGCATGATGGTGCACATCTTATTGTGGTCTATATACTGTACATTACAGTACATACAGTACATGTAATATATAATTCTGATTATACTTCTGAATGCAGGACTTAAACTTGCTGCACAGTCTTTTAACAGTGAGGTGATGCTACTTTTACTTAAGTAAAGTCAATACTGAATACCACTGATCAATTATATGTACTATACGGCATAGAGCAGTGTTTCTCAAATGTACATGTACCCCTAGGGGTACTTAGGAGTACTGCAGGGGATACGTGAGTTTTTTGTTGCTAATTTAAAAATATGTCATGCATAATTCATAAAATAATTATACTATAATAATGAATTTGGGATTTATTCTAAACATTTGAAATGTTTTTTTTCAATGTTTTTCAGTTAAAGGCTGTTGTACCAGACTTTCTACTAAAAATGTGACGTTTTTGTCGCCTTCGTTGGACCTATTCTTGCCTTCCCTCCTTCTGTCTACTGTCTTTTTTTGTCACTTCTTTCGAAGATTGTTGCTTTTTGATATTTTTGTCATATTTTCGACCTATTCTTAGCTTCCTTCCTTCTTATTATTGTCTATTTCCAAGGTTTTTTTTGTTTTGTTTTTTTGTCGCCTTTTTCATCAGCATGTATTGATCCTCTTCATATAAACTTTTTTTTTCGACCAAAAATGATTTGGGCAGGTCAGGCGGTACTTGGCTTAAAAACACAATTCAAAGGGGGAACATTATTGACAAAAGTTTGAGAGCCTCTGGCATAGAGTACATAAGGCCTTATGCCAGGAAACAGTAAAAAGAAGACAAGAAAAAGTGAGAAGGAAATGGAGAGAAAAACAGTTTAGAAGATAGAGCCAAAGAGAAGGTGAGACAGATGAGAGGTGAGTGGATTAAACTTTAAACCAGTGTTGTGTCTGGCCAATATAAACTGCCTAGATTAGCAGCGTGACCTGCAGATGAACCACTGAAAGCCACATGCACAACAAAAATAATGTTCCGTTTAGTTTAGTTTATTTGTTCCACAGAACATAAAAAACAAATTCTGCGAAAACTTTGCGTCTGCAGATTCTGCATGGTCCTGCTTGTCAGTGCAATTTCAGTTATTACCACAACCAGAGGGAAATCTGCAACCCAACAGCACACACACTGAGCCCTGCTCTGTATAAGGAACATGTATTTATTGGTAAGAGGTTGATAGGTGCACAGATAGGTGCATGAACACAGGTCAGAAGTACAGAAACAACTGGAAAGCAGAAAACTGGCGTCTGGTCTGATCAGCTGCAGAAAGATGGAGGCGAGGGAGAGGCCTGGAGGGAGAGGGGCCGGCTGATCTGCACCTTCATCTGGGCCGGAATGATTCTCTGTTCTCCCTCTTCTTCTTCCTCCTCCTCCTCCTCCTCTTCTACTGCTTCTTCTTGTAGTCCTCCAGGTGAGCCAGGATCCAGCCGGAGGGACCCAAGACGGCCACGAACAGGGCAGTCATGGCTATCGCCTGCTCCTGAGGGACACACAGACACAAAGAGATCACTGAGCAGCATGTGAGAATACTTTCAGGGTTTTCCCTGCCATTTTAAGTCTTAGGTGCAGCACCCAAGCCGTTTTTGGCAGCACCTAAGCTGAATGAATGTGAAATGCGCCAAAACGTGCCAAAAACAGCGAAAACTAAAAAACCTCGTACCGAGACCTCACAAAGACTCCAAAACTAAAGGAAGGGATTGATTAAACATACTCTCCTATCTGTGTGGGACAAACCCTGTTTCTCTGTGATGCTTTATCTCCAGTGGTTCTTTACTAGACTTGTGTCCCAATTTGGTCATAAGAGAAGAAGGTTGCTGTTATCGTTGGCAGGAAACACAACAACAAAATACTTTTGTTGATTCTGTAGTCTGTCCAAAAACAACACTCTGCCCATCTATTTTCAGGACTCGAAAAAAGTCTGAGTACAAGCAGCAACTCAAGCATTCTGGTTTTCTAATAAAAGCCATCTCCAGTGACGTGTTACTGCGGCTTCAGAACGTCTAAATGTCCTGATTCAATCAGCACAGTCACCATTTGTCTGGCTGCTCTTAATCAAATTAATTGTATTCATTTTGTGTCAAATCCTAACAGAAGTTATCTCAGGACACTACAGATAGACCAGACTCATTTTTTGATTTTTTTACCAAAATGTATTACTTTTCTGAACAACCCCACAACATGAAGGACATATTTAACTTCCACAAAAAAATCCCTATTCTAATTGGTCATTATTTTATGAAATTGAGAACCATAGTCTTCAAACCCGTTATGGACACTAATGAAGCACTCTGAATATAATTATAAAATGTATTCGTAATGAAATCAACATCTTCTATTATAAGAAACATTACCTGTAAAAAAAAAAAAAAAGCACAGAAAGATGTTTATGTGAATAGCAAAATAGATTTTCTAATTTGATTTCTCATATCCCAGTACACTTTCATTGAAGGCCATGGGGGACATGACATGACAAAATAGAGGGTGTCAACTGAAAAAAAAAACAACAAGATCCTTTCTGTTATGAAGACAAAATGTAGGCTATTTAATGTTATTTTACACTGGGACAGTTCAATTGCTATAAAAAGCTGCGGGGACTCATAAAGTGGTTAATAAGTCTCTGTGCCTGTATGTCTGACCGTGATCCATATCAAGGTCAGTCACTTGGCACCTGCCCAACACACAGCTACACCTCACACTACAGTTTACACTAGAACTCCTACACACTCCAGTCCAAAGCCCTGCAGTGCTGCTGACTAATTAACACTGTGGAAGAAGAAGCCAGTTCTGCATAGTCTGCTGTAGGATATGTGATATATAGCCTATGTCGACATTTCGGAATCAATAGTCTCCATATTTCGGGGCTATTTATGTCTGAGCCGAGATGTGTACGTGTTGAATTTAGGCGGAATAATGGCGAGATACTGACGCACATGTCGAAAGAGTTAAACATTAAAATTTGTTCATAAGCATGACGCGCGGACAAATAGTTTTGTTAATGCATATATATGCTCATATAAGTATGAGTGAAGCATGAACATGTAAAGTTTGACGCAGTTAGGGGAAAGTGCTGCCAGCAGGCTGGATTCTGCTCTGTCATATCAGGCCGAGATGCGCTGCTGCGACGCGGAACCGCACCTTACCACTTAATCAAGCTAATAACGCCTTAATTAAGCTAATAACGCCTGATACATAGGCTACAGCCTGTTGCCGGGGATATGTTGCCCTGAACGTGAACTCACCCCCGCAGAGATATGGTGCTTGGCAGGTTTGGCCGACACATTGGCCACAGGGACCAGCTGAGTCCTGAGCGCGCTCCTGAACAGCCGGGACACGGTGGGCAGAGACATGGCGACGGAACCGGAGACTGGAGGACAGTTAGGGACAACTCCACAGGCAGCTCTACCTGACTTTCTGTTTTTCTCTATGTGCCAGGCGCAGGGTGTGTGCGTGTGTGCGTGCGTGCGCGTGTGCGTGTGCGTGTGTGTGTGTGTGTGTGTGTGTGTGTGTGTGTGTGTGTGTGTGTGTGTGTGTGTGTAGGAGGGAGGGAGGAAGGAAGGGAGGGAGGGGGCCGTACAAGTTGAACGCCTCCAGCCAGCGTCGGAATTTAATTGGCCGGCTCACCTCCGGGTATCTGACACCGACCGCTCGGTCGTGTCCTCATTTCACCCGTAGACTGTACAGTAGACTGTAGCCTACAGTAGACTGTATGTAGACTGTATGTAGATGGACCGCCTCTATACTTCCACCTCCTCTTGTCGCTGGGAACACAACACCGCAGCTGCCTGCCGAGGAGACGCTTCTGAGCATTTATTTCGGCAAATGAAATCATGTTGGCTAATATATCACTTGTCAAGTTCAAAGTTCAAACTGTTTCGCAATACGCCTACAAATATAGTAGCCTACAGTGCACTGCATTTCATAGATATTTTACTCCACTTGTAGAGGAAATGATAGCCTAGTGATAGTTAGGAGGTGTTTTATATCTAGGCCTGCTAGAAGCCTACAGTGCGCGTTCAAAACGTGCCTGTTTAGAAAGGGCTTGGCCTGTGCAGCTGCTTCAAGCTTTCTCCAGAACCATTGTCCTGCACTTAATATGCAACCACGCTACTGATTTATGGTGTACTTCTCCTTCAGAGGCAGTAGTCTACGTGATATGCAGGTATACGCAGTATACCCACTAAGAAAGCTCCAGGATTTCTATACACCCACTTAAAAATGCCCAATGACAGGCAACAACATACTTTCCATTAGATTTTTGATATGTTACCAAATTCGGCCCGTTATGAGAGCCAGTCAGCAAAAATCTGTGTTAATCCACCACTAACACTGGACAGAGGAGGGCTCACAGATAAGTTGTCAGCCGGCTCAGGAATATGAGTGTGTGTGACAGTGTTGCTTGAGAGGGGGGGATGAAAATAAAGAGAGTTTTTGTTCAACTACATTTTAGTGTTGTCTTTTTTCGTCAACAATAGGCTACATGTTGATATCGCCACAGTCAGCGTTGAAAGACGGTGGTGCTGTCTCGTTTCGTCATTATTATCGTTAATGAATTTAACACTTCAGGTAGCCAGTGGTGGAAGAAGTATTCAGATCCTTTACTTAAGTAAAAGCTGTGGTGTAGTCTAATGTATGGTAGTGAAATACTGTACTGTACATCCTGCAACACCTGGACTCTCCAGGGGCATATGCAAGGATTCTGTTCGTGGACTTCAGCTCGGCGTTCAACACCATCATCCTGGACATCCTCAGCACCAAACTCACCCAGCTCACTGTGCCAGCCTCCACCTGTCAGTGGATCACAAACTTCCTGACTGACAGGAGTCAGCAGGTGAGGCTGAGGAACATCACATCCAGCACCCGGACTATTAGCACTGGCGCCCCCCACGGGTGTGTGCTCTCCCCACTGCTCTTCTCCCTCTATACCAATGACTGCACCTCAGGAGACCCATCTGTTAAACTCCTGAAGTTCGCTGACGACACAACGGTCATCGGCCTCATCCGGGACGGTGATGAGTCGGCCTACAGATGGGAGATTGATCAGCTGGCTCTCTGGTGCGGTCAGAACAACCTTGAAACTGTGGAGATGATCGTGGACTTAAGGAGGAACCCCCCCACTCTTCCCCCCCATCACCATACTCAACAGCCCTGTGTCTGTTGTGGAATCCTTCAGGATTCTGGGATCCACTATATCCCAGGACCTAAAGTGGGAGCCCAACACTGACACCATCATCAAGAAGGCCCAGCAGAGGATGTACTTCCTGCGCCAGCTCAGGAAGCTCAACCTGCCTAAGGAGCTGCTGATCCACTTCTACACAGCCATCATCCAGTCTGTCCTCTGCATGTCCATCACTGTCTGGTTTGGATCTGCCACCAAAAAGGACAGGAGCAGGAAAAGATCATCGGTGCCAACCTGCCCTCCATTCATGACTTATACACTTCCAGAGTCAGGAAACAGGCAGGAAACATCAGTGCAGACCCATCTCACCCCGGACACAACCTGTTCCAGCTTCTCCCCTCTGGTAGGCGCTACAGAGCACTGGATGCCAAAACCAACAGACTCAGGAACAGTTTCTTTCCACAAGCCATCACTCTGATGAACAGCTGACTCTGACTCACAGTGGCAGGTTCAATTCTTGTGCAATAACCCAGCAACACTGTCTCTAATCATCACCTGTTTACTGGTTCCACTTATTATTTATTCATCATTCTCTATTTCAGAGCTGTTCATACTGTTCATATTGTAATATAATACTTATATAATAACATAATACTTATTTATTCCAGCATCCTTTACACTATGCTCCATAATTCAAATAATAATAATTTATCATAAAAATAATTTACTCCTGCACACTTTGCACTCTTTATTGCACTACTGCCTCAACCTGTCTATATTGTTTCTGTTTATAGTGTGTGTATATATTGTTTGTTTTTGTATGAGTAAGCACATTGTGAGCAATGTATAATCCAAAGCAAAATTCCTCGTATGTGTCCTCATACCTGGCAAATAAAGCTGATTCTGATATGTATATGTATGGGCCAGAATGGGACTTTTGCATTTTGATACATTTACTTATTTTATGCACCAATTCACAGCTGAAATACCATTTTTTATTTAGCCTATGTAAAGAAAAAAAACACATGACAATTCAAAATATGTCAAAAATATGATGGAAAGTATGTTGTTGTATGTCATTGCTCATTTTTAAGAGGTATATGGAAATCCTGGAGCTTTCTTAGTGGTACTGCGTATACCTGCGTATCACGTAGACTACACCACTGAGTAAAAGTACTAATACGAAACCTAAAAAATCCTGCGTTGAAAATGTTACTTAAGTAAAAGTATGTAAGGATCATCAGGTAACTGTAGTTAAAGTATTAAAAATAAAGAACTCTCCTCCCATTGTAGAAAGTGTAAAGGATCCAACCAGTTGTGTGTTTAATGGTCTAATCATCTCAGCTGGACTTGTAGGCCGTTATATTGTTTGCTAGTTTACTTTAGAATAAAACATCAGATTTTATAAACTGCATGTGTTTTGTGGGCAGAAATCTTAATGTGTAAAGTAACTAAAGCTGTAACAGATGAATGTAGTGGAGTAAAAAGTACAATATTTCTCTCTGAAATGTAGCAGAGTAGAAGTAGAAAGTGGCATGAAAAGAAAAGACTCAAGTAAAGTACAAGTACCTCTACATTTGGACTGAAGTACAGTATTGGAGTAAATGTACTTAGTTACATTCCACCACTGCAGGTAGCCTGTATACATTTCCACACAGGCTTAGTGTTACTTGTAATGTACTTATAAAGTAACGTTAAAGTATGGATTTCATTAGCGGAGGTATTTTGCTGATGGAACTGAAGTTAGCAGCACACTCAAACCACCGGAGCCAGGGGAGTCTGAGTGAGACGGAGGAAGACGACTGTCTTTGCCTCGGCAAAATAGTCTCAGGAAGGAACTTGTTTTGGTGGAACATGTGTACGTTCAAAAGTAGTTTTAGTCGTGCAACAGAGAACTCAGATTGGACAGATAGTCTAGCTAGCTGTCTGGATTTACCCTGCAGAGATCTGAGGAGCAGTTAACCATAGTCCTCACAAATCCACCAGAGGTTAGAACGCCAACACAAAGAAAGAGGAAGGGGATGGACATCCGGCCGAAAATTAGGGACATCCGAATTTCCAACGGCAACAGTGGTGTAGTCTACGTGATACGCAGTATACTCACTAACAAAGCTCCAGGATTTCCATATACCCACTTAAAAATGTCCAATGACACACAACAACATACTTTCCATTATAATTTTGATATATTTTGAATTGCCATCTGTTTTCCTTCTTCACATAGGCTAAATGAAGGTATTTCCACCGTAAATTGGTGCATAAAAGTGTATCCAAATACAGGAAATTAAGTTGTTGATGCTCAAAACTTCCCTCGGGGAGGACACCCAGACCCCCCACTATGATATGCCCCTGATATTTATTACTGCATCATCTAGCCTGATTGGACTGGGAAAATAAAAGAGCATTATACTTTAAACAGAGCTTCCAGATTCACAGTTTGAAAGTGTGTTATTATTATTATCATTATTATTGTTGCTGCAAACTGAAGCAAGAACAGGCATTTTAATCGCATCCTGTTTTGCAGCAGCAGTGGCAGCAAAAACTGTCCTGTCCTGTTAGAAGTGTCCTGAGGAGTGTCCCGGGACAGTCAGACACTGTCCTGTACACTGTCCTGTGACTCCATGACTGTCCCGGGACACTCCTCAGGACACTACTAACAGGACAGGACAGTTTTGGTTTGGTGTGACCTGCAGAGGGCGGAAATACGCCGATGATGAGTCTACGCTGCCAGAAATAAAGGTGCAGAAGAAGATCACTTGCCTCCTGCTTACAGGAAATGTTGAGTTCATCAGCCTGCTGGGTGAATGTCTGTCTATGTTGTCTTCATCTAATTAGCCACAACATATCGCTGGTAAGTGTCCGAAGTCACATTCATTGTAGACAGCATGTTAGCGGTTGTATTAACTTTAGACTATTAAGAAACCCCTCCCTCGTGTAAATGGCTTGTTAGCATTAGCTAGGCTACAATTGGCATGTTAGCTGTGTTCTCTGTTAAAAGACTGATATCTTTTCATTATTGACCGTTAACTAATTTTTCAATGCACACTGCTTACTGGCACGATAACAGCAGTTATCGTCGCAGTTTGACTTGTAAGCATTTGTTTACGTGTTGGTTCATGTTACCGTGTTAGCAGTAAGTTAGTCGAATACGGGCTAAACTTTGGTATTACCCATCTGAACTGTTGTTGGTGTTGGTGGCGACGACTTGTATAACGCCCAATGTCGGCGTGAGTGTGCTCTTATGAGTAGCTCCTCGGCTTATTGACCACAGGACGGACGCATACAGTGAGCTGATGTTAGCGCACCACGGACCCAACAACACATGTTCAGTGGTGTAGTCTAATGTAGTGGGTATACTGTAGGCTACTGTGTGTATATGTATGGGCCAGAAAGGGACTTTTGGGGGTGGGCTGGGTGTCCGGGTGTCCTCCCCCAGGTACATTTTGAGCGTCAAAGACTTGATTTCCTGCATTTTGATACACTTACTTATTTTATGCAGCAATTCACAGCTGAAATACCTTTTTTTTTATTTAGCCTACGCAAAGAAAAAAACATGACAATTCAAAATATGTCAAAAATATGACGGAAAGTATGTTGTTGCGTGTCATTGCGCATTTTTAAGAGGGTATATGGAAATCCTGGAGCTTTCTTAGTGAGTATACTGCGTATACCTGCGTATCACGTAGACTACACCACTGACTTTAATATATTGTTGGATTATCAAGATATTTGTTTATTGAATTTGAGTGTTTTATTAAATTTTATATCATTGCGGGAAAAATGTCGGAAAAAGTGACAAAAACGTCGGGAAAAGTGTCGTAAAAGACGACCTAAACGTTGACATTTATTTTATTTTAAATTTGGACCCAGATAAACTAAAAGTCGCAGGTCGACAGGAAGACAACACAAGGGTTAAATGACGTTTTGCGTTGATTGGTAGTGTAAATGGATGCCCTGAAGACTTGCTTTGCGTTAAACAGCCTGGTTTTTGAATAGACTTTGGTCCTGAGGCTTTCTCATTGGACTCGTAACTTACGTGCTGCCGACGTGCGGTTCTTCGTGTGTCTACCACTACTTTTCTCCACGTATGCATCTGTAACGACCTTTGAGTGTTTCCTATTTACATTTAGGGCAGGTCCCTACAAAGCGTTGTGCTGGAGCTGAATGGAAGCAGTGTCAGTTCTTAATACCGTGCTCAGAAGAATTAAGGGAACACTTAATTGTCCCAGTATAACAGCAAGTCAGCTAAACTTCAGGGATAGCATCTGTCCATTTAGGAAGCACAACTGATGGTGGATCAGTTTCACCTGCTTTGGTGCAAATGAAAGTGACAACAGGTACAATGGAGAGGCAAAAGCAAGACACCCCCTAAAAAAGGAATGGTTTTGCACTTTATGCTTCCTAACTAGGGCTGGGTACCGAATTCAATATTTTTAGGCCCCGACCGAATTGCCTCTAAAGCCGAGTTATTCAATAGGTGGTCCATGACCCCTAGGGGGTCCTCAGAGGTAGTGCAGGGGGACGGCCAAATTATGTCAAAAAAAAGAATGTTTTGGAAGTGTGTACGATCATGTTAAATAAAGTAATAAAAATAAATGAAACATCCACAGAAACTAGGAGATTTCTGTAAGATTCTGTGATATGTAACATTATTCCAGCATTTATTTTTAGGGAAAAAAAACAGTACATATAATAAGAAAAAGAGGAATATAAAATGTTAAACCAAATGTTTTTCCTCCTGGAAAATAAAAATAATATATAACATTTATGTAAAATCATACACATTTGGGAAAAGGCTTCAGGCTTTTTACATAAAATGAACATTAATGAGCTCTACTGCACTAAGTGAGACTTGCGTTGTTCTGCCACTAGATGGCAGTCATTCCTCATGTTTGGTAAAGGGTTCTCTCTGTCTGTGATGGAAATCCTTGAATCATACTCCTCTCTGCCGAAGCTATGCTATTACATTAATAGTATTAATGTATTATTATTTGAAACAATTTGCAATAATGTGTGCTTGTAGTTGTTGTTATGCTGTTTGGATACCTTCTAGCATATCTGAACCAACCTTTCTTTCAGACGTACAGCTGCAACCACCCTTTACTTTGCCTCCAGTGCAGTTTGTTTTTACCGACATGAACGACAGCGTTTCTGATTGAGAAAGACTTTATAACCAAAACTAAAATAAAAAAACTGCAGTCCCCAGCAGATTTAAGAAAATTACTGAGACTTTAAAAAAAATATAAAACAATTATTTGTGAGGCGTTTTTAAGACTTGCGTCTTCATTAAGAATCAGGGTTTCCCCCAGAAAAGTTGTTCAGCCCGGTGGCAAGTGTCTTTTTTTCGACGAGGGCCCGGCTGGGGCCAGTCCCAGACTGATGGCAGCATTAATGTAGAGCCCAATAGTTTCTGGACAACAGAATCATCGAAGGAATCGCTGAATTGAGAATTTAAAAAAAGCTATAAGACAGCTTTCATAGAGCCCTACATTAAGTCAGTGCTAAAAGATAACTGGAGTGGAGATTTATAAATATGACTATGTCTAAGTTTCCAACCGAGTCGCCCCGCTGTGACTGTAGTTAAAAATACACCAAAAAATCATTTCCAGCTTAGGCCTGGTTAGAGTGCGGATCGGGCCGCATTATTCTGTCCGAGCCCAACCTGAGCCCGACATAGTTAAAATTTTGTTTTTTTTCTCATACTAATGACACATGTACGTTTGTTTGTGTGGAAGGCGTTTATTAAGCAGCTGTAGGAAGGCATTGAGAAATGTCAACAGATGAGGCATCAGCGCACACGCTGGGTCCCGATGGGCTCGGTTCGGGTATCCATCCTCTAGGCCTGGTGGGGGGCAACTAAGGCCTGGTGGGCCACCAGGCTTGCAATACACTGGGGCAAACACTGGGAATAAATGGGTTTGATAATAACAAAAAATAGAATAACACCAGACTAATTTTAAAAGACGGTTAACAGTCGAGTCTCAAAAGTCTGCGCATCTATTGGAAGAGTTTTCAAAATGGTCCTTATTTTCAAGTGCAGTAAGTGATGATAACATCACTTTGAAACAGTGTAGGCGACCCAGTGTTGGTGTGATGCATTCCATCACACAATCTATCACAAGCAAGTTTCGGGACTCGGCAGGTCGATTTTCATCGCGCACTGAAATGTGCAGTGACCAGTCGCTGTGTTGAAGGTAGGAAAACTAAAACATAAAAGTGTCTCTTCAACATCTCTAATGGCTGCCGTTGTGTTGGTGTCCTGTGTAGGTCCAGAGAGTGGATGCTGCCTTCACTTCCTGCTGGTCTCCATCCTCCCATTTCAGCTGAGTCTCAACTCCGAATGTTTGCGTGTGTGTGCAAGTTGATGGTGTGTGCACCTGACTGTGCCTATTGGGTGTATGTAAATCCATTCTAGGCCTATATGTGTGTGTGTGTGTGTCTGTCAATACCCCCCAGCCCACCATGTCCCCGTGTCCCTCAACGCTCCAGCGGATTCCATTGGTGTGTCTTGGCCTCCTCTGTCTGCTGCTGCCCCTCACTGACTCCACAGTATCTAAGAAGGGCCCAACCCAGGTCCTGAACACAACACAAGCTAACTGCTCCGCTGCACGTGAGTATCACAGTGATGGAAGAAGTATTCAGATCCTTAACTTTAGTAAAACTACTAATAATGTCTACTTTATTCCTTTATAATGCCCATATTTAATGCTGTCTTTTTTAAAGTTTATCCTTGCACTGCTATAGTTTTTATATTACTGTTTACATTATTCTCTTATATTGTCCATATTTAATGCTGGTCTCTAGACTTTATCCTTGCACTATTGGACCTATTTGCACTACCACCATGACACACACTCTCATACTGAATCACAGGGTCAGTCCCTGCCCTGTCACTGCAAGCGTCTCATGCTTATACATCCCTTAGTACATTCATGTGGATTTTTTATTTTATTTAGTATTTTTTCTTTTATTGTCCATGTTATTCAACACAGTCCATACTTTTTTATCATCCTGTTTATGATGTATGTGTATGTTGTGTGTGATGTGTTTAAGCTACTGGGACCTTGAATTTCCCCTTGGGATCAATAAAGTATCTCTCTATCTCTCTCTCTCTATCTATCTATCTACCAACCACCACGCTGTAAAAACACTCTGTTACAAGTAAAGGTCCTGCAGTGAAAATGTTACTTAAGTATGTAAGTATCATCAGGAAAATGTAGTTAAAAGTAAAGAAGAATCCTCCCATTTTAGAAACTGGAAATGATCCAAACAGTTCAGTCAATCAATGAAGTGTTTAATCAGCTAATTGTTTCAGCTGGACTTAACATAATAACACATCAGATTTTATAAACTACATGTGTTTTGTGTGCAGAAATCTTAATGTGTAAAGTAACTAGTAACTAAAGCTGTAACAGATGAATGTAGTGGAGTAAAAAGTACAATATTTCTCTCTGAAATGTAGCGGAGTAGAAGTAGAAAGTGGCATGAAAAGACTCAAGTAAAGTACAAGTAGGGTTGGGCAATATATCAATATTGTGTTATGAGTGTGTGTCTTAGATTTTGGATATCGTAAATGGCTTAAGTTTTGTCTTTTCCTGGTTTCAAAGACTGCATTACAGTAAAGTTATGTCATTTTTTGTTACCAGACTGTTCTAGCTCTTCTGTTATTTTTACCTTTACCCACTTAGTCATTATATCTACATTACTGAAGATTATTTATCTAAAATCTCATTGTGAAGAGATTTTGTTAAAGCACCAATTGTCACCCCTATAATATCGCCACAATATCGACGTTGAGGTGTTAGGACAAGAATATCGCAATATCTGATTTTCTCCATATCGCCAAGCCCTAAGTACAAGTATCTCAACATTTGTACTGGAGTAAATGTACTTAGTTACATTCCACCACAGGAGTATGAGCCAGGATTCAGACATAAAGGAGCGATGGTCACACAGCTGAAAAAAAAGTCTGAAATGCCTTTACATATATGTAAATACATGTTTATGTACATATGTCTGCTATGCAGAGATGCATCTGGCCATTCATTCAAAAACAAAAGCTAGTAACTTGTTTTAAAACTGTAGTGGTATTTTCAGTATTTAATCTACATTAAAAACCCACCAGAGATACCCATGGTGTCCATTTAGATTCGTAGTGTTCAGCGTTGGATTTCACCAGCTAGGCTGCGGTTCAATAGTAAAAAAAAAAAAAAAAACTTCCTGTGTGTTTTCCTAACTGCTTTTTTCTTACGCATTTTTTAGGCTACAACATTTTTTGTCACATACAGCAAACATCTCCTCACTATCCACTAGCTGCCTGTCCCTTGAACACACTGTAAAAAACATCTCCTCACTATCCACTAGCTGCCTGTCCCCTGAACACACTGTAAAAAACATCTCCTCACTATCCACTAGCTGCCTGTCCCCTGAACACACTGTAAAAAACATCTCCTCACTACCCACTAGCTGCCTGTCCCCTGAACACACTGTAAAAAAACATCTCGTCACTATCCACTAGCTGCCTGTCCTCTGAACACACTGTAAAAAAACGCGGTCTCTGTAGACAGCCCAGGCTCCACAAACGCCAACAAAAACAAACTGGCCAACCTGCACCACCAAACATAACAGTCTTCCAGCCAATA
Organism: Sander lucioperca; assembly: GCF_008315115.2. Lineage (NCBI taxonomy): Eukaryota > Metazoa > Chordata > Actinopteri > Perciformes > Percidae > Sander > Sander lucioperca. The sequence continues at coordinate 38,889,909 of NC_050179.1, read as the reverse complement.
ACCATCAAGAAGGATTTGGGGGTGGGGGTTGTGGGGTTAGTGTGTGGAAACAGAAGGGAAGGGGACTGGATGAGGAGGAGGGAGGGGCGAGCTAGCCTCCGTTTTGTTTGACAATACTTTGAGCGTCAACAAGAAGTGACCTCACCCAACATCACTTAGAGCACCTTTAATGTAAAACGTCATGAGGTCAAGGAAAGGTGTGAAGGAGAATTCAAAAGGACATAGGAAAAGACATCACAGGAAAATACACCATGGGAAGAAAGGGTCCAGGGAGAAAAATATTCAACTTCCCCTTTTTTAACAGTAGATGGTGCTGTTATCTTAAACAAGCACTAGTGAGTCCTGCCGCTGCACTTTTTAGTATGAACACTAGATGTCGCTGCCATTTTCACACATGAATACAACTGGGCTCATTAAATCCACAGTCTCAGCTTTTATGGCGCTTACCCACTGCTAGTACCAGCTCGGCCTGGCTCGGCTCGACTCGGCCGCGGTGCCCCGTCCTCCTTTTTCCATTACAGATTTAGTACCGCCTCATGCGTGAGGTGAGCGTGGCTGGTCGTCATAGCGATGCCACAGGAAACTGCCGTGACCTAACGCGACACACACACAGAATGTGGAAGGTGTGTTGTTGTTGATTCTCAGCATGTGGCTGTTTGCCAGAAGACACATTTAGTTTCTAAAGAAGCTGGAGGCAGCAAAAAAACACACCGCTGGCTAAACTATTTAAAAATGGCGTGTTTGTTCACCACACCCCTGTCTGTCGCTAGCAATGATGACGCAGTGATTAGTGACGATTCTCTCCGACCAATCAGCAGTCTGCAGGTTTTCACGTCACCTTTTGGTATCGCCTCAGCTCGCTTGGAACCTCGACCGATGTGATACTAAATGAAGTACCTGTTGGCAGGTACCAGGGACTTTTTATCAGAATGCAAAAACCAAAAAAGACGAGTAGAGTCGAGGTGAGTCGAGCAGGTACCATGTCATGGAAAAACGCCATTAGTTGGACCCAACTTCAGGACTGTTTAGCCAAGCTCCTGCAGGTCTCAGGGGTTCAACAAAGTGTCAACTCAACAGGTCTAAATACTTTACAAAGCTGCTTTCATCTGTGTTTCTTTTGTCACGTCTGTTTCCGTAGGCTTTGGTTATGTAAACAGTATAGTATAAATATGTTTATGATTCATTAATGTTTATTTTTTTCCTTCTCTTTAGTCATTGCTGGAGTTGTTTGTTCCCCGGGGGATAATGGTGATGTCGGTGAAAATGCAACCGATCTACAACTGAAAGGGCACTTAAAAGGCAAACAGAAGGACCAGTTTCCCAACAACTCATCTTTGTCCACCAGCCACACCTCCGTCAGCCACGCGTTAAGTTCCTCTGTAGCGCTCACTCAGCCTTCTACCGTCACAGGCTCGCCCACGCAGGCGGCTCACACTGATGCTGCTACGACCGCAGCTACACAACCTGTTGGGAATGTAGTCCCAGCCGTTTCACTGGGGACTTCTGCAACCACGACAGCACCACCGTCGGCTGCCACAACAGCTACGTCTACAACACTGATGACTACAAAAACAACAGCAATAACTACACAAACGTCTGCTGCTACAACCGCTACGTCTACAACACTGATGACTACAAAAACAACAGCAATAACTACACCGTCTGCTGCTACAACAGCTACGTCTACAACACCGCCAACAACGCCAACATCTACAGCAGCAGCCACAGCGCCACCCCCTGCAACATCTGTAAAAGCAAGAACCAGACTTACAACGGCTAACCCAACTGTTGCTATGACTACAACCACCGGTACAAAGATATCATCAGCCGCCACGCCACATCACGCCCTGAGTACTGGGAAGCCACCAATTCAGACCTCTCTACCCACAGGACCTACTACCATAACCACTACCAGTCCCAGCACACCGACTGGTCGCAGTGCGCCTGTCGCCCCGGGACCGAGGGTTCCCGTGGTAGACGTGGCGGGGGCCCCTCTGACCAAGCAGCTGGTGGACACGGCGTCCTTGCTGTCCGTCCTGCTCTTCGGCCTGCTCTTCTTCCTGGTCACGGTGGCCGTGTTTGTCACGCAGGCCTACGACAGCTACCGGAGGAAGGACTACACCCAGGTTGACTACCTGATCAATGGCATGTACTCCGACTCTGGGGTGTGAGGGAGGGGAAGGGGGAAGGGGGAAGGGGGGAGGGAGTAGGAAGAGGCGAAGCACACCGCTTGGAGGTTGTTTTTGTGCTTGGAGTCAGAGACCGGAGTGGAAGACGGACTGGGAGGTAATGCGCTGGTGCTCTGAATTCACGAGGTGAGTTCACGGAAAAGTAGGAGTGAACTAAACTGACCAGCATCTCACTGAACTGACCCTGGAGCAGTCACTGATCTGTTTCCTCTTAACAGCTCCACTTAGCACTTTGTTCTTTCTGCTTTTCCTTCTTTAATTGTTTGAATGTGAAGAGTTTGGCTTGTCCCTGCTTTTCCAAATGTTGAGCATCATAAATAGAGGTTACGTGGATATAACTCCAGTTCTATGCGTACGTGCAAAGCCCTTTGCTATTGGCCCACGACGGAATCTCCTCCACAATGCTGGGCAGACCAACTGTAGTTGGTTCCAGGGCTGCTGGACCAATCAGGATGCTTCCAAGGTGATAACAAGCTCAACAGATGATTTTTCATGTTCCCAATGTCTGGCTGAAAAAAAATAGATCTGTCAAATTGTTTGAGTTATTGTACCTTTTTTAGATGTATGTCGTCACACAGAGGTGTAGTGCTCATTAAGGACTAGGGATATCAAAACAATCAAGTTTATATGAATTTGGGCACCAACTATATCGGAGACTTAACTTTCATTTTCTAGTAACTAACTAATAACTTATTTTAGATAAAAGTGACTGAAAATGTTAAATAAATAACCAGCAAATTGATTTAAGACTTGTCAGTCAACCTCGACCCTACCGGAACAGGCACTTGAATTAGCTCGTCTAAAACACATCCCACTGGGAATGAACCAAGATGCGTATTGGGGCTGCAACTACCGATTTATTTTCATTGGTGATTAATGTGAGGATTATTACCTGGATGGATGGAGGGATTAGTTGTTTGGTCTCTAAAATGTGGATCAGTGTTCCCAAAGCCCAAGATGTCGTCCTGAAATGTCTTGTTTTGTCCACAACTCAAAGATCTTCAGTTTACTGTCCCAGAGAGAAGAAACTAGAAAATATTCACATTTAACAAGCTGATATCACACAAGTTGACTGTTTTCATAAAAAATTACTCTAAGTGATTAATCGATTATCAAAATAGTTGGAGAATAATTGAATAGCTGAAAACTAATTGATTAATGGATTAATCTTTGCAGCTCTAATGCGTGTCATGAAACACTCCCACATACTGTGTGTGCAAAATAACATCAACAGAGCTGGGCGATAATTCAATATCATTATAAACTTTGAGTCATGTCGTATCACGAGCATGTGATCATATTGTGTTAGTTTGTCCAAATTGAGATTTGAGAAAACTAAATTCACTTAAAAACAAAATGGGTTCTTTGGGGGTTTGTTTTGCACACTTGAATAATTTAGTTTGATGTCACGCATTGACATCCACTTGAACATTTTCTGTAAACATTTTCTACATGGGAAAGTATTATATATTAATATAGTGATAGTGATTGGAAGTATCACCAGATGATGCTAGTTTAAAGCTAACTCGACAAAAACCTGGACCCCAAAGTCACTGTTAATAATTTCAGAACTCATTCCACTTCAGTTTAAAAATATCAACATTTAGCTTTGGGAAATTTTGGGGGGTTAAGTGCTCATAGTCACATGTGTACTGGTGTATTCCGGTTTATAATAGTCTTACCTTACTGTTATAGTTTTGGCCATCATTTCTATGAGAAATGGTAATATTGTACTTATAAAGTAAATTGGTGAGCTCTGGAAACCCGGCCTGACCCCCTGAAAGCTGCAGTGGTCTAACCTCTCACCTTGCTGCAGTGATGTAGACGTGTCTGGACACTGTGACATCACTGTTGCCCGTGGTTACAAGCAAACCCGAGCATTCAGATGATCACCCAGGTCGGCACAAAACAAACCTTTTTGTTTTTCCTGTGCAACGAGAGATTATTAGCAGAGTCAGGATGTCTGCACGGAGAAGAACTAAAGTCTCCAGCAACGCTTGTAGGATAAACAATAACTTAATTGCAAGACCAGCCCGTTTCGGCTTGTGGGCTTCCACAAAAAACTGTTGGCTTTTCTACAACCTGTCTGTCTGACTTTGGTGAGTCAGTTGTGATTATAAGTGATAGAAACGATGGCAATAACTACAAAAGTAAGATGCAAGTTGTAATACACGGTTTTACAGTTGAATGATCCCTGGAGCCTGCCGAGATAGCAAACCATTCAGTAGCAGCAGTGTGCCATGAAAACCTGAAAACTCTGACCTGAGTGACTCCACAGCATAGGGAGCTTGGCCTCTTCCATACTTTAATCAAAAGTAAATAACCATGTGGAAAAACGTTCCCATGGTTCCACAGAGGTAGAAGAGTTTTCTCAGAAGATGTTTCCATTGCTCTGCATTAAGTTACCCCAGATGTGGCCTGCTGAGTCGTGGCCAAAGTATATACTGTGTTCTGTCTGGTTTAGTCAGTAGGCCAGGGAGGGACCACCGAGCAATCTTAGGCAAGTCATCAGGTTGAGGATTTTCTCTCTTGTCGGTCTGTTAATGTTGGTCTATATCAGCGACTTTTAATTCCCAGGATTGTTCAGGTCCCGCCGGAAATTCCACCGGATGTCTCTCTTTTCTGATGTCCGTTACCTTCCTCTGTCTCTGTGTTGGCGTTCTAACCTCTGGTGGATTTGTGAGGACTATGGTTAACTGCTCCTCAGATCTCTGCAGGGTAAATCAGCTAGCTAGACTATCTGTCCAATCTGAGGTTTCTGTTGCATGACTAAAACAACTTTTGAACGTACATGTTCCACCAAAACAAGTTCCTCCTTAGGCTTAGCGCCGCCCAAGACGACTGTGATTGGTTCAAAGAAATGCCAATGAACCAGAGCATGTTTTTCTCCCATCCAGGAGTAATGTGTGGACTAGCCAGACCTTCCTCCGCAACGCTGTAGAAGGTCTGGCAATGCGGGACAAGTTAGTGTTGGTACGTTGGCTCAGTGTTGTTGAGCCGTGTGCACGTTGTCAGCAGCAGAGGCTCTGTTCTGTTTGTTTGGATGTCAGACAGACGTATTAAAACGCTCTGCCTCGTTCCATTCACACTGAGTTAATTAAATCAATCCTGGTTACATTCAGATTATTCTCCTTTCAGGAACTTGATCAATGAGTTCAAAGATGTGACCTGAGGCGGAACAGCTGTAAGGTCCTACTCCTGCCCATTGAAAAGCAGCTGTGCCGCCCCCCCCCGCCCTAATGATGTGGTTGCACACACAAACATTGAGGTTGGAATTGGACTGGTGGAAATAAACATGCATCACTTGTGAGGAAAGCTCTGGAGATAACCAATTACAGACAACAATTAACCTTTGTTTATCCACGTGACTGACTGACGATGGTATGTGCAGCGCTTTTCGTGTGGCATTTCCTAATTGCTGCTGTTCTGGTTTGTTTAAAACATCTCTTCATTTCACTACTTGAAACACACATTCAGACATTTTGGGAAGTCAGTTTGTGTGCTGTAAAACTCAGTTATAGTACATGAGGAAAAAGCCATGAGTTCATAATTTCTATGGTCACAGAAGCTACGTATCGATAATAGTAATAGATGGCGTGACTCTTATTGCTTAGGCGTTTGAATTGCTCAGCATGAACTGAGACTTTTGTTGCCCGACGCTCCTAAATCCTGTTATCGCTTTACTGTCAACACTAAGGTGTAACGTAAAGGTTAAAACATGTCTGAAGCCCTATTCGTCTAAATGAGCATGTGAATCTGCCATGTCTGTAATTTGAGCAAAATTTTCACCGCAAATTGCCTACTATATTTCGCCAAACCCAGAGGTTATGTAATAATATTAGCTGGCATCTCTCTGATTCGGCGTCGTATTGGCTGTGTTGGCATTGACTGAGCCTTGATATCACATGTGGGGGAAAGTCTCAGTGAACTCCAGTAAAATACACACTTCATTTATCCCCACGAAACGCAGACCTGGGGCGGTGATTTTGAAATCCCATGAGGTCCCCTGGTAATACTAGTCCCATATGAATAGGGCTTTAAGCACATTTCTACATCAGGGTTCCCCCCAATAGTTTCTGTGATAACAGAATCATGGAGGGAATCGCGATATTAAGAATTTAAAAAGGCTATGACAGATTCCATAGGGCACTACATTAGGTCAGTGCTAATAGCCAACTGGAGATTTGAAAATATGACTTAAGTTTCCAATTGACTGTTTAAAAAAAAAAAAAAATCTTAAATACATTAAAAATTATATTATAATAATTGCTGGTTTAGGCCTGGTTGGGGGCAACTTAGGCCTGGTGGGAAACCCTGTACATGTATTACAGACAGATGTGGTAATAGCCTACATGTAGCTTAGCACAAGGACTGGAGGCTAGGCTAACACTTAGCTAAACCCACCCTGGGCCTGTCTGTCTCTACTGGAGAGATCTGTACAAGATGAGATGAACTCATCCAGATCCCTCATCCAACTGTGGCTGACCGCAGCTAACGGCTATTTCCCAAATGTTTCTTTGAGATTTCAAGGTCTTATGATTTCATTTCATTCCGTTAGCTTTCATTGATGCCGATGACATTTCTGCTGCTTTTCCATGTTTCGTGTTTTTGCACATTTTCTGCAGTGAGTCATGGGAACGGGGCCATGCTAGTTTATTTCGATACATTTTATATTTCTTTATTTCTCATGGACGGTGAATGTTTTTTGAATGCTCAACTATTTTGCAAACTTGTGGGTTGTATTTGGCCCATAATTCCTCAAGTGATTCTTCATATAGCTTCATATGTTCCTCGCTGTACGTTTCCTCATGTTTTTGTTTAGACGTTTAATATTTCACTGATGAACATGAATCTGAAGCTGTTCATCCTCTTAGTTTTAATACAATTTGGAGACTCATCATTCCTAGAAATATTGCATTCAGCAAAGAAAAAGAAACTCACAATTATGACTTCCATATAATATTTTGTGACTTACTTATGGATGCACCAATCCAACGTTTTCACTCCCGATACCTGAGCTTTGGGTACCGATCCGAGGCACTCTCACACCGATCTGATCTAACAAATAATTGACACGTTTTAGTTTAGTTTATTTCAATCACATAGATACACAACATCGCACACATAACATAAATGATGATAAACAAAAACTGTCACCTTAATTCATACGGTGTCATCTTAACTCATTTATAATCAATACTGACCCAAAAGGTTGAAGCATTTGCTTATTACACCGACCCTTTTTACATTCTATTTTATTTATATTTTGTTCTAAGGTCCCTCAGAATCTTAACACTTAAGTGTATTATTAATTTCTGTATATTATATACATATAACATATTAAAACACATTACGTGCAGAAGATATGAAATAAAACAAAACAAAATGCATTCCCGTTCATATACACGTTGCCATACAGCCTCACTTTTATATTTTTGTTTAGCATCTTCTTTTTTAGTATTTTCTTTTGAAATCTTTGTAGTGTGTTGCACAAGTCTCACGGTGTAAGAAGTGACTTAAAGCTGGCCTCACTTTGTAAAACTAAATATAACAAATACATGGATACACATTTACAGAATTGGTAGTTATTAAAATAATGAACAATAAAGAATAGATCGGCCCCATTGCCACCTGATCCAGCTGTTAATATTGGCCTGATATCAGTATTAGATCGGTGCATCCTCATAATTATCTGACGTGATCATAATTATGGGATTTCTCATAATGAGAAAGTTCCCATTGTTTTTCCATAATGAGTGAAATACTCTGGTTCATAAGATAGATTGCTGTTAGAATCTCAGTTCTGAGTCCCAATTCACAACTATGGGTATGGTAGTTATACATGTGAATGCACAGATAACTGTCTACAGTTTGAATAACATTTGACAAAGTGATGAACAATATATGATATTGAGGATTATGGACAGAAGTTCTCGGTGTGTTGAGATGCTACAGACTGAATTACTGTTGCCTTTTTCTCTTTTCTGGACCAGTTTGTATTCCTTTTTGTTCTTCGGGTTTCATGCTTGATGGACAATTGCCAAATAATCACTGAAGCACATTATTGTAAGATAGAGCCAAGGGAAACATAAAGCCATTATCAATATGTGACTGAGTGAAGGAGGACGATCTATGGGTGATCTAGCTCACACAGCAGAAGATGTTTTCAAATTAAAAACTGTTTGTGCCATAAACTATGTCTGCAGTATATAAAATGCATTAGGTTTGACCCAAACCTTTTTTTTTTTTTTTTTTTTTGTATTGGGCCTGCAAACTTTGTGTTAATTTTCCATTTCTTTAATGTTGATGTCATGCCATAACTGATGCTTATTTTTTGTTAAAAGAAAATCCTCAACAGTTTTTGAAAAATATCTGGTTTTAGAAATGCAGGGACCCTTTCCATTTGTTTACAAGAGCAGCGGTATGGATGCAGAGAGCGGCTGTGTTGTCGTTCATTTTTTGTCATGACAATTTGATGTTCAATCCCGGTATCTCGGTAACAAGGTTGTGATTCCAATAACTGGAGAAAAAGTCGGTAACACTTTACTTGAAGCTATCTACATAAGAGTGACATGACACTGTCATGACACATGAACCCTAACCATAACCATAACTTGTCATGACAAAAACTGAATGACACTTATTAAAAGAAGCGTTATGTCATAAACAGTTATGACTTGTTTATGTTTATGACACGTTCATGACAGTGTCATGTCACTCTTATGTAGATACCTTCAAGTAAATTGTAATCAAAAAGTCTGTATCCCCTTGAATCCAGAACTAGATATGTGATGATTTAAACCCTTTTTGTTTTCTCATGAAAATCTAACATTTATTCCTTTACCTCTTTATTCTGTTACTTTGAGAAGAAGGGGATATTTATTTCAGTTATCAAAAAAAGACCCTTTGGTTTCTATTTCCCCATTATGAGATATTTCTCACGTTATATTCAGACAGAAAACCTAACTCGGTATTATAAAACATTGTTTGAAAAAAAATCAGGCCGCTCTCAGCTTCCATACTTTAGTCTTATTTTCTCATGATCACTGACTCATTTTGTTTTCTCGTCATCACAAAATAATTATTTCATGATGTCGACATAACCCCAACCATCTTCAAATCATTAGGTTAGGTAATCACTGCCTTTTGTCTGGTATTTAGAGATAATTCACATAGTGCGCTCTCATGCATTGTTCACTAATGATTAGGAGAAACCATTGGGGTTATCCTGAGATCACAAAAAATGATGCAGCGATCATTGGAAATCAAATGTAAGGCTTCTCTAGCCTTCTGTAAGATTGACTAGAGCTCTGATGATGTCGTAATATGTCCGTGAAGTATTTTCAAAATTGGATGATTTTTTTTTTTTAATACTGTAATTTAATTTAGAGTTTCTGATGTCAATAATTCCAAAGTGAGCTTGAAGGTCCTGGAAGCGAGCCTGACAGATTGTGTTCAGCAGTAACTGATGTGCAGAATGTCAAGGGAATGACCAGAGAAGACACCTTGCGTGTGCCAACTCAACATTGTACGAATGCACTTTAAAAAGATATTTTTACTTGCAGAGAATAAATAATAATAAAAAAAAGAAATTGATCTTTGCTGGTGTTTGAGTCAAAAGCTGTGTTGGAAACCGTTCCCTCATTCACTCACTCACTATTCCCTCTATGGTGTTTGTTAAATAGTGAACTATATTGGGAAAAACCAAACCAGAAGTCGAACACTCTCTGAAAACATTATGTCAGTAGATGAGCCGGTTATTTGTGTGACGGAGGCATCATGTAAACAAACCCAAACAAAAAGACTTCTAATACGTCCCTGAAACAAACCGAGGACTCAGGAGCAGAGTAAAGGTTGTATATTATATATGTTGCATGTTACATTTCCACTATTTAGAAACTAAAGCCCGCTCCATTTTTCCTTTTCAGTTTCCACGGGGCCTTCTGCTTCTTCTCCAACACGACCGCGTTGCATTGTGGTATACGGGAGTAAAATGTCGAGTACACCACGCCAATGTTCAGCCCCGACAAAACGTAGCAACAAGGTTTTTTTAAACTGAAAAGGGGGTGCGTTGAACACCCCGTTGTGTGTGCAAACGCTCTGCCTTTTTATCCCGAGTTTACAGACACGTCTCTGCTGATTGGGTATCACCTGTGACCCAGCCAATAAACGAGAGACACCCCCACCAAACCAGAGAAAACAAGACTCACACCGTTCTGAGGAAACGTCGTTCAACATGGAAACCGTAGCGAAACGGTGCACACCATTTTGAGATTGAACGTGCCCCGTATGTACACGCAAATTAGCTGTGCATTTTGGGTATTTCGTAGTGGTCTATATAGTGAATGAAATTAACTGCTGAGAATTCGAACACCACTACAAAATGGCGACCACACCTTAAAAGTTTGGCCCGAAAAGGCCCGAGCCCGACAGAATTCGGTCTGAGCCCGTCAAGTACATTTTGATTGACAGCTTCTTAAAAGCCCGAACCAGTTTACAGCCTGACATTATTCAAATATGCGCACGCACGCAGCTCTTTTGCCTTTTGTCAAGAATGAGTCATTTATAAATTTTTTAACATCATTTATTCATGACTAACGTAGGCTATAGGCCACTTGGAAGTTGGAACAAAGAAATAAAATAAGTCCTCCAGAGGCCAGCCTCCGTTTCACCTCCTCAGCATCCATATACACGCTAATCGAAGCGCATCACCTGACCGCTCATTTACCACGCAACCCGGAGCGCAAGTCCCAGCCCGGCCCGAGCCCGTGTTAAATGATAGAAATTAAGACAGAACCCGTCAGGTTCGGGCAAAGATCTTCAGCTCTAGACCACACTATGTAGTGCACGGTTTCTAACAGAGATAATCAATGTTGCCTAATCTTCTGTTTAATTCCACATGAAGAGAGTCTTCAGTGATCAGAGCTGCCAGATGTAGCCAGCAGTTCACTTTGGCTCCCTCAGAGAGCCAGCTCTTCGATCTGCACTTCACATTTCTCACCGCTCCATCTTCGCCTCGGGGACACACAACAAATTCCACTTGGCTACTGTAAAAAGTAAAATATTTAATTGCTGTGGTTTTCTAAGCCGTTGTTATTAATCAGATGGCAAACTGCCCGCTAGTAAAGTTCCCATGCGTGTTAAACACTAGTTCCTGCAGAAGGGCTGGCAGGAGAGGTGTTTCTTTTCCAAACTTACCTCAGTGATTGTTCCAATACCCGCTGTCGATTAACAATGTTCCTAGTTGGATTCCAAATGCTCTAAGATCTGAGCCATTTTTTCAAATCTTTGGTTCGCCTGGTTTCCTTGTGTATAAACCTTTGTGTAATCTCAACCCTGTGATGCACAATCAAATTATAGACGTCATTCTTTTCAGGACAGCCTGGGCTGTCAGGATATGTATGTAATAAACACTGTAACTAACAAACATAAAAAACTATTTTGATTCTTCAACAGAAAAGTCAAGACGCTTTTATCCAAAAAGTTAGTTGAACATCAGGAGGCCAGATCACACTCTAGGACTACCTGAATGACCCGCAGCTCTGCTCTGAGAATCTATGAATTATTTATTACATTTACGCTGTTATATCATTATTTTGGCTCATTCGTTCCACGTTTAGTATATTTGGCAGCCAAGTACAACAGTCAGGAAAGTGGCAGCATCTCCAACATTGTGGATGAAAACACCAAAGAAGAAGATAGTAAGGAAGACTCTGATTGGTCGACACACTCACCTGACAACATTCTGGGAGTCAAGATGGCCGTGGGTACTGAACTAGAGCTTAGATCGCCCCAAAAAATCAAGCCCGAACCTACCCGAGCACGTTGTGTACGAGCCCGGCCCGGCCCGACACATTAACTGTAATTATGAGCCCGAGCCCGATTTAAACCCAACACTTTTTTAATACGTGGGCCGTTATAACTGACGTTCTCAACTACAATTCAGAGTTGTTTGAACTGCAGAAATCTGTTTAGAATAATACAACAAGGACGAAGCCTGTAAACTGCTGTTTGTTTATTCAGAATGGAACGGATCGCAAGTGGATCTGAATGAAGAAACGTAAAAAAAAGAAACAATGATGAACAACATATTGTTGTCACTGCCCACGACTTGTTTAAACTGCTTCCATACCTCCGACTTTCCTCCACACTTGCTCAAAGGTAATTCTCCTGTTTTTCTTTTTTTCTTTACATCTTCAAGCTCCATGTTGCACTTAAGATACACTATACAGCACAGCAGGCCCGGTGTGATGCGTGCGAGAGGAGGAGACTCCGCACATGAAGTGCTGCATTTTGTAACTGCAGCCTAAATTTTGTACACATTTGTTACTTTTATATAGCTTATATATACATATTTATAATATTTCTGATTATGGCATAGCTTTCTCCCCACCCAATTAGGCTAAATAGGTAATGGATAAAAAAAAAAAAAAAAATGCTTGATCAAGGGTCCGGCCCGAGGATAGTGGCGGAAAATAACGTGTATCGGGCTCGGGTCGGACTCAGGCTTGGGCCGAGAATCTAAACTCTATACTGAACCAAACTTTTGTGCAAAGTCTCCGAAAAGTCACTGCAGTTCCAGGCCGGATTACTAAACTTCTGGAAGGGTTAAGATCACACAGAAGATCTCTTTGGAAAGGCCAAGATGTTAGCCTTCATGCTACATAAACAGAAAATAATTAATGGATTCATAATTATGGATTTATTGTACAAATACACTGTAATTCCAGGCTGGATTACAAAACTCCTGGATGGACCACAATCACATGGAGGACCTCGTTTCTCTGCTTCTAAACAAAAAAGTAAATCTCTGCACTGTATAGATTTGGAGATATTGAATAGAGAGCCGAAGTCCAGCCCCTTCCGTTTGACCTCCATGGGACCTATCTTCGAAAAAAAAAAATGAACGGTGGTCAATGGCGAAAAGCAAACTATTTTCTGGTCCCGATTGACTTGTGCCTTGGATTACACATATGATGTTTTTCAAAATAAAAAATGATTTTCATGTCAAGAAAGTCAGTTTGTTGCAAGATAGTTAAGTAAAATGCTATGGGAAAATACGTAATTAGACGGACTACAAGTCCAAGTCGCTTACCTGACGTCACCACATTGTACTACATGTAGTTCACTAAACGATCTCACACAAAACCTAATGCTGTTCAACTTCTTTACGTCAAATCGTAAAATTATCTTTTAAATTTACACACATCATTTGTGAAATGCATGGCACAATTTGAACCGGACCAAAAAATAATTATTATCTCTCCATTGACTCCCGTTCAAATTTTTTTCGAAAGATAGGTCCCATTGACCGGAAGTAGAAGGGCGTGATTTCGGCTCTCTATATATGACATAAAAGGTGATGTCGCCTCAGAGGGTTTTAACAAGTGCCGTACCTTTTTTTTTGTCATCTACACTCACTACAAATCAACCATTTTTCCTTTGGATTCCATTAATTTCAGTAAAACAACACTTTCTTGAGGTAGTGCATGACAGTGGACGTCATATCCCCCAGTAGCCAGTAATAGCCGGTGGTTATACATAGGTCTGTAATATATATAGCCTGTAATCATTAGCTGAGCCCATACTAAAAGGTGGAGTTAAAGCCCTGCAGACCACTGATTGGTCAGAGGGAATCGTCAGTAGACTTGCGCAACACATGACACCCTGCACAAAGCAACATTTTTTAAATAGCCAAGCTATGATCAGTAGCACCTGCTATTTTCTTTTTTCACTCGACCCAGATTTAAAAGAAATGACAGCCTGCTGAACCGCGCCGTGGTCAATTACAGAAGTACAGACGTTCCTCTGGTTGCTAATTAAAGAATCCAGCGGGATAACACGCTGCGTTTGTGTCGCGTGGAAGGTGATGTCATGGCAGTTTCATGCAGCGGCGCTATGACAATCAGCTCAGAATCCCGCTTTCATTGAGGGGGTACTATCTGCAGTGGGAAATGAAAACACAAAAATACCAGGTAACAAAAGCGAGCCGAGCCAAACCATCCATCCGTCCAAACATACGTCCAACCATCCATCCATCTGTCCATCCACCTTCATCCTCTTATCCGGGGTCGGGTCGCAGGGGCAGCAGCTCCAGCAGGGGACCCCAAACTTCCCGAGCCACATTAACCAGCTCTGACTAACATGCCAAGAAATGCTGCAATGCGCCAGTAAAGGCAGGGAAGAAGCAGCTTTGCGTATTGTAAGAGCCATTTTGGTTCTTGTTATTTTGGTTTGTGTTTGTTTGGAACCTCCCGCCACTCGGGGCAGTAGTTCACTGTCAATTAGATTAGAAGAAGGTGTTATAGCGTAATCAAGATGCAACTGAACTCAGGTGTTGCTAATGCTGGAGAAGCAAACAGTTTTTTGACCGTGCGGTAAATGAATATTACATTTTGTTCGTCTATGATTGGGATATAGACTAATACGAGATAAAGTGGCAGCACTCTGTTGATTAGGAAATAAATTGTCTTTGGATTGAAAACACTGGACACTTGGTCATCTATTGCACATGTCTGAAACAAACTGCCTATCAATCAGGAGCTGTGGTGGCCTTTCTTTTGAATGGCTCGCTACACAAATGTTTTTATGAGGAAGGAAATGCCTTCAACATGCTTGTTAGAACTTTAAGGAGTGTTTTTGTGAGTAACACTCAATGTTAACACAACTCCACACAACTCCCACAGGGCCCCTTTAACACATGAGACTAGTGTGCAACAATTTCCTGAGGCATTCACCATACTGATATAGACCTATTGGATGTCAGTTAGTTTATCGAGAAGGTAAATAAATAAATGCATCCTTTTCGTAAATAGTAACTTGTATTTGTCTTGTATAAATCTTGCACTTGCTGACCTCCGGTGGTTTAACTCCTAACTTTGTTGCAGTGATGTACAGGTGTGGTTACAGGTGCAACACTGTGTTCAAATACCCGTACCACCGTTCTATTCAATGTGCCAGAAAAAGATTTAGTATGTCCCACTACATAGTATGGCAAAAATACCAGGATGTCCTACTGCACCCGGTTCACATTGTGCAGTATGCAAGCCAGAGTGCTTTTCTGGCTTTTCTGTCCCACAATCCTTTGCACAGCATATATGAGCAAGAGGGTCAAAGTTCAAAGCGAAATGTTATGAAGAAGTAGTCCGTCCCAACTGTATGCATACTGCATGCAACAGTACGTACTTTGTAGGGGCAGCTGCAGTACGGACCGAAAGTAAAAAAAATAAAAGAGATTTGGAACTCTTTAAAAGATTATTTCTGACCACACCCATCACTGGTGCATGCTGGGTGTGGGCAGAGGTGAAACAGACTTCAAACTTGAAACCAAAGAAGGCAGCAAAGCACTGCTTTTCAGCCTGGTGTTAAATTAAAAATTAAAGTTATGAAAGGTACTTAAAGGGGCTGCACTCGACATTTAGAACATTAATATAGCAGCAAACAAATATTTGCTCTGTAAAGACAAAGTGGACTAATGAATGAAGTAACACTCCCTCTGTGTGTAATCTGAGTTTCTCTGTTCTTTGTTTTGATAGCTGGTTGGCCGCGCGTGCATGTTAATGCATGTAACGGGGGCTAAGATAACCTGGGCTTGTAGAACAAAGAAACACAGCTACTAAAGGCTAGCCTAGCCGGTATCATTAACTATATTGTCTCCTCTCCCTGCGTGATGCATTTAACATGAGAATGAGACCTTAAGCTTACCTAAGAGGGGTTGTGCTGTGTTGAATGACTCGACCAGCCACCGTGTCATTTTGTGTTCCCAAGCCGGGCCTGCTAGCGACGGTCGTCGGGGCGACAGCATGCTAGCGAGCAGCTCCAGCGTCTCTCATCGACTCCACCAACCCCACTACTTGGTGTTGTAGTTCAGGTTTTACAAAAGTTGTGTTGTGGGAAAACTAGATTAGTCTTTCAGCGTCTCTTCAATCGGAAACAGTCAATTCCTAATAAACAGACCAAACAGTGCATGTAACTGAGAAAAAAACTTTGTTTTTTTACATATTGGGGAACGGTCTGTGAGAGCCGTGTGGAGGCAATCCCAGCCCACTGCATGTTTCCGTATAATATATTACAGCCCCTTTAGTAAAAAAGTAAAAGTACTCAGAACGGTCACTTTCAGCCTTGTTATATTACTATATATATTAAACCATTGGATTGTTGTTCCTAATGCATTCATGTAAGCAGCACAGTGTATCCTGGGTAGTTCCATCTACAACATTGCAACATATTTTACAACATGATTGCATGATCTGTTAGAACAAATCTTAGTCTGCAAAGTAATAACTAAAGCTGTCAAACACATGTGGGGCAGTAAAAAGTACAGTATTTGTCTCTAAAATGTAGTGGCGTAGAAGTACAAATATTAGGATAACCAGGAAGAAAAAGTCTTATGAAAGATGTTATCGAGTTGCATTGTGGGAAGTGTATGATCCAGAATTTTAGAATGATTCTCAAGCTCTGTTGTTTTGATTTTGACCATTCTTTTTATAAATCCGTCCTTGTCCCTGCAAGTCCTTGTCAGTTTTCTCTCCTTATGGTCTGCATGTATCCACGGATGGATGGAAGGTTACAAAACAACCACTACAGCAAGCGAACTGTACTGCAGTCCAAACACTTTCAACCACTGACATTACATATGAATCCCTCAGTGATACAGTTTCCATGTGTACCGCAGTGTGTTGCAGCCATGCAAGGCTTGCTACACTTCACCTCTGCGCTGATGTGTTTTCCAGAGCATCGGCGAGTTCTTTTCATCTTAGTCATCTGCCATAACTCTGCCAATACAGCCACAACAGAGACAACACGCACAACGACCCATCAGCCCGGGTGCATGGGAGTCCAAACACGGCGAGCCACACGCAGACTAAACACAGCACACCGTAAACACGTTTCTCAGCCGTCCCGTGCACTTCACAGCCACACAAACATGCAACCTCTCAGCCTGTGTACTGTGTAAAGCATTGTATTTTAAATATTTGTATATACAGTACAACTTGGGAATGTACTCACATTTCACAACAGCACAGATCAAACAACACTATGACTGCAATAGATAAAATAATAAGATAAAAATAATGAAATAAGAACTAATTGAAAATTCAAAACTATAATAACCTTAGTTTTGGCCCTGAGGTTGTGACCAGTATAAAGCAGACACTGCTACAGAAGTCTGGCATCCTTCCTTCAAAGTGCTAATACTAAACAGTCATTTCACACCTCTCAGTTTAGTCTAAAAGTCTTCAAATGTAGCCCAACATCATCAGCCTCACTGAATGTAACCCATTGACAGTACGGCCCAGCCTGAAATATTCTTCATGAAGCAAAGCAACATCCCTGCACTCATGCTGCAGCCTATGTGTGTTTGCTATGGACTTTTATTTGGTTAGAATTTTAGGGGTGTTTTTATTGGGCAATTTTTATGAGTCATGTCTCACAATAATCAAGGACACAAACAAAGAGCCATCTGCAGACAGCTGATTACTTCCTGAATGCAGCGTGCGCGCTTGCTCTGTGCGTCCTGTCTGCTTGGACTCGGGCTGGTCTGAAGGTGTGTGTGTGTGTGTGTGTGTGTGTTCTTGTTTAACTATATACGTGGGGTCCAAAACCCGAGAATACAGTATACTTGTGGGGTCCGGACAGCTTTGTGGGGCCAAAATGCTGGACCCCACAAGTTTAAAGGTCTGTTTGAGGGTTAAGACTTTTAGGATTAGGGTTAGAATTAGGTTATGGTTAGGGTTAGGTTAAGGGTTAAGGTTAGGCATTTACTTGTGATGGTTAAGGTTAGGGTAAGGGGCTAGGGAATGCGTTTGGCCTTGTTATTAGGAATGAATAGGTGGCCTAGTTAACTAAGATTGCTTGCCCAGCTTTAGTTAAATTCTGTACTAGATTCTATTGAAAAAGTCAAGTTTTTGTTTTTTTTTTTTTTTTTTTTTACAATTAGTAGGCCTATATTACTAGTATTACTATAAAGGCTTTTTAACTTTTTGCCAGAAGAGTGCATTGGACCTTTCTTCTTGTTTGAAAGCACTGTTACTTTACAAACCTTGAGTCCTCAAAAATAGGGAGGATTTCCAAACTTAAGCGGGGGTCTAAGATTCAGATACTTTGTTTCCTGCATTCTGATGAGTTTTATAGAATAATAAATAACAAAATATTAAGTGCACCTCACATTAGTCTATACCCACGAGTCCTTCCTCCGTCTCTGTGTTGGCGTTCTAACCTCCGGTGGATTTGTGAGGACTATGGTTAACTGCTCCTCAGATCTCTGCAGGGTAAATCCAGACAGCTAGCTAGACTATCTGCCCAATCTGAGTTTTCTGTTGTACGTCCACCAAAACAAGTTCCTTCCTGAAGATATTTTGCAAAGGCACTGTGGCTCCGTCCGGTGCTTAGCACCGACCAAGACAATTGTGAAATGCCAATAAACCAGAGCACGTTCTCCTCCCATCCCGGAATGCTGTGTGGACTAGCAAGACCCTCCTTTACAGCGCTGTGGAGGAGGGTCTGGTGATGCGAGACTACTCCAGCAGAGTCCCAGGAGGAGGGAGGGGGGCCAGGCTGTCAGCTTGAAAAACGGTTTTCTGTTTCACAAATTGACATTTTGTTTCCTATTTCTTGTGCAATATTAAAATCAATCTCTTATCTCCACCCGCATGTCCATAATGACACATTGTTGTCCACTTGTGGGGGTGACTAGAAAACCGACTCAGTTACAGTAACAAGAAGACATTTTTTTTTATTTTAAAGATTATTTTTGGGGCATTTTAAGCCTTTATTCATACAGGACAGCTGAAGACCTGAAATGGGAGAGAGGGGGAGGGGAAATGACTTGCAGCAAAGGAGAAGAAGACGAAACAACTTTCTTTTTCCTGACCTTTTTCTAATTTGAGCTTTTTGTTGTGCAATATTGGATAATTTTACCTCTTAAGACTTCCTTCAAATGAAACAATCTTAGGAGCAAAAAATCTGTCTCTCATGTCCCCTCTTATAATGATTAAGACTATAGACGAGACATTCACTTGGACCTGTGTCCTGTCCATACTGAGGGAATATTAGTGAGATTATTGATCCATAATGGATAAACTGTTGGCTTGTTTACAACCAGTCTGATAGTTTGACTGCTTCTTGACCGGTCCCACTTTCTTGTTGTGATGCCAATGTGTTTACAGCAGCAGGGTTTTTCATATGCTGCGATAAACTCAAAAATTAAGACTGAAATTGGAATCAAACTGGAATTATTCTTTAAAATAACTTTAAAAAGTTTTGGGAGCTTTCTTCTCAATGGCTTTTTGTAAGACCAACTCACTGTAATCTGCCCATGTGTTGCTCCCTGTGTGGGCGCAGAAAGGATTCCTCCATGCTGGTTTTGAAATCAAAATGCAATGAATAAAGTCTAATCAGTAATGGTTTGGAAACCAGACTGCTTGTCTGTTTTCCTGAAAATGTGCCATTTGGGCGATAGTGCTGATATGAATTACTCCTTGCATGCACGCACTTACACACACACACCCACACACAAGACCAGCACACCCACACTGACAGCTAACCCACACACACTTTGACACAGCAGGAGGGCCTTTTCAGGTTCAGGGAAAACAAAAGTTTTAAGAGGGAAATGTGGGAGCCATTAAGTGTGCAAACTGTGAGAACACAACTTTCTGGCTTCAAAGGCGTGTTTCAGGTTGCCTCGTCTCCAGGCTGCGTTGTGAAACAGATGACACTCAGTAATGTGACTGCTGCACTTTGCTTTTCCAAAGCACCGCTGGGCATTTTTTTCAGTTGTTTTTAATGGTTTGGTCGCAGCAGGTGCATGTCTCCAATCAACAGTTCTGGCACCTCAGTGCCAAGTTAAACTTGTCTCAACTTTTCAATGTGAAACTATCTCTTCAAACAGGCACGCATTGCACGTTACAACTCTGTAGCTTTCTGTGATGGGGTGGGACAGCTCAGGAAATACAAAAACACAATAATACAAATAAATTATTTTAAACCTAGCAGTGGTTTCTGACGTCCATCAGCATACTTACTTTGTGTACTTTACTAAAATTATAAAGGGTAACACTTTATTTGAAGTGCTGTGCATAAGACTGACATGACACCATCACAACCATGACATGACATTTGTCATGACCATGAAGGTGTCTTTATAAATGTTTATGACTGTTGTCATCAAGTGTCATTCAGTAAATGATGATACTTTAATGCTAAGTTAGCATTGTTTGAGATGTCTGTGTTATGACAGCTTGACATAACCTGTCATAAATATGTCATGGCAGGCCTAGTCTATATCCTTGACATTCCACTTCCAGGATTGCTCTGTTGATGCCGGAAAATCCGCCGGATTTCACTCATTTAGGCAGGATATCCTTTACCTTCCTCTTTCTTTGTGTTGGCATTCTAACCTCCGGTGGATTTGTGAGGACTATGGTTAACTGCTCCTCAGATCTCTGCAGGGTAAATCCAGACAGCTAGCTAGACTATCTGTCCAATCGGAGTTTTCTGTTGCACGACAAAAAAACAACTTTTAAACGTACACATGTTCCACCAAAGTTCCTTCCGAGCATATTTTGCAGCGGCACCGCAGCTTTACTCCGGCGCTTAGCACTGCCCAAGACCATTGTGATTGGTTTAAAGAAATGCCAATAAACCAGAGCAAGTTTTCTTCCCATCCCCGAATGCTGTGTGGAGTAGCCAGACTCTCCTCCAGCGCGCTTTGGAGGAGTGTCTGGCAAAGCACGACTATGGCAGGCGGGGTCAGCCCTATGTTCCCACATTTCTAAGAATTTTTTCCCACTGAAAATTAGGCCCTATGTTCCCACAGCCCTATGTTCCCACATTTCTAGGACATTTTCAAAATTAGGTCTTGCATTCCTACATTTCCCTTCAAGGGTTAGGGTTAGGGTGGGTTAGGGGTTAGGCAAACATAGGGGCTAATTTTGGAAAAAAATCTTAGAAATGTGAGAACTGTGGGAACATAGGGCCTAATTTTAAAAACAATCTTAGAAATGTGGGAACTTAGGGCTATGGGAACATAGGCACGCTCCCTGGCAGGGCAAATTATCAAACTTAAAGAAAATATTTAGCTTTATGTGTTAACATCACATTAAACTGTCATAAGTGGTTGGATATAACATTGGCTGTCATGAGGAAATTATAATAAAAACTTTTATAGGACCAGTTTGATGACAGGGAATACAATACCGAGATGATTTAATGAGTTTTAGACAGATAGCTTTACTTGTAATATTTAGCGAATGACACATCATTACAACAGTCATAAACATTCATAAAGACTCCTTCATGAAATCCTGATGAGATTTACTCCTTAGGGATTGAAATTTGGTATTGAATGATGAGGCATTTTTCAATACTCAATACTTTAGAGGCAATTCGGAATTACCCAGCCCTAGTTATGACGGGGTCATGTCAGTCTCATGCACACCCCTTCAATAAAGTGTTACCCTTTGAAGTACTACTACAGTATTTTATACACAAAACTGACAAGTTGGGAAATTGGGTCAAACTGGGTCAGAACAACATTGAAGCAGGCACACGCTCATGGCTGCAGCCTGTCAGACCTCTGTACAGAGAACAGCAGCTGACAGATGACACACTGACCCAGTGCTCAGAAAGACTATCCTATAACTAGAAAACCATTCGCTTCATCCAAGTTCTAGTTCTAGAGCAGCGCAGATGGTTCAAGGCTGATTGATTATTGTTTCTAAATTTAGTTGAGAAAACAACATGTGATGCTGCCAGCACCCTGTGAGAGTGGCCCAGTACCAGATATTTGTGTCTGTTCTATTTATCCCCATTCCTATCATAGCCATGATCCAACCAAGCTGCTGCCAGAAACACAAGGCACAGCAACACGGGATTTAAGTTTAAGTTTTGGTTGGTGAACCTTAGAGGCTGAGACTAGATACATCCCACCCCACAATTAGACACAAATGTTACACAGAATGAACAATATTCTGCACTTTAAAATAACAACAACCTATCATTTATTTTGAATTAGTCTGTTTTATTTTACAGATTTGTCTTGTATTGTTTTAAAACATGAAAATATATTAAAAACAATGTGAATGTCTATGGTAAAAACAACAACCATGAACAACCTGTAACTGTGAATAACAATACACAACATAAAAAGACTGCAAATGTATCATAATTTTACATATATTTACTGTATATTTTATTTAATTGATTAAACTGTTTAATTTAAGTTTGATACTGTAAATACATTTCCTAAATTAGATACAATTAGTGAATAGAAAAATAAATAGTTTTTACTGGTGTAAATATCCTCCATTAAACATTAAAAAGCCACAAAATACACAAGATTTCATGTCAAATTAAAGCTACAAACTGTATTTTAATCTCGGAAAATCACTGTATTTTTATCAAAAAAGGCTTTTCTGTCACAAGGAGACGCATATGTTAGACAGCATGAACAATATTCTGCACTGTAAAGAAAATTATTTATTTGAATTAGTCTGTTTTATTTTATTGTTTTATTATTTGATTGTTCCTGTATTATTTAAAAACTGAATTTACATGTCAACAACATGAACAACCTGTAACTGTAAATAACCGTAAACCGCTGGGGAGACACCACATATATACAACAACATGAAAATCACTTACTGAGTGCACTCTGATTTCTGCCATAGAGAGAAACCAGTGCTAGTCTTACATTCCACTGTTTTTAAAGAGAAATTATTAGATTTAAAGTCTATATACCAAATGTTATCCCATATCATATTGTGCTACGTATAATGCAGGGGTTTCTAAAAGCTGTCTGATTATGTGAGTGACATGTAGTTGTAGCCAAGTATGTTCTATTTGATAAAGAGCTCTCCTCACTGCGGCTTCAGACAGTCGGGAGCCTCACCTGTTCCTTGTTACCCACGGAGAAAGAGAAAGGTATTTGTTACACTCAGCTATATTACTCCTAAGACTCTGTCTTTATTGAGCAAAGAACGCAGACCAATGCAGAGATCGTTTTGATATTTGTAGAGAGCAGTGTGTGGATCAAAGCGAGGCCGGCGGCTGTGGGTTGCAGGTGACTGGGGAAAGAAAATATGTTTCATAAAAGCATTCCAGCGCCAGTCTGGGAGCATAGAAACATAATGAATAGAAGAGATGCTATATGGCCTGTTAAGGTTAACAGTAGACAAAATAAGTAACTTTACTGGAACATAACTTTATGATAAAATTAAACATCCACCAATGGGAGAGTAGCAGCAAACAGATGTCCAAAATGTTAGAACATACATTTAGGAACATAAGTTAACAGGAATGTAAATAGGCAGAATATTAAAATGTTCAAGAATAATTTCTTGTCAGTGTAGAGCACAGGGTTTCACAACAAAATATAGTTGTCCCTTTATTCTACATAAGAAAAACTTAAACATTACCTGCACTGTGTTCCATAAGCCCAGCAGGGCCTTTTTTATTGTGAACATGATTATTTATTAATTTAGGGATTGTTGATGACCGTTTTATAAAAGTAATAGCTTACTTCATTCCGTGATATGTTGTGATTATATCACAGCTGAGGGGGCTGGTGTGGGTGGGCGTACAGCATGAACAGGAGTGGGCTGAGCATACAGCCCTGTGGGGCTCCAATGTTCATCATGAGAGAGTTCATATCTATGGGCAATTTAGAAACTCCAGTTAAGCTAATCTGCATGTCTTTGGACTGTAAACCAGCACAGATGCACACACACACACACACACACACACACACACACACACACGCACACACACACACACACACACACACACACACACACACACACACACACACACACACACACACACACACACACACACACACACATAAACACATACTCACAAGAAAGAAGCCAAGTTTATTTATTTATTTGATGGGACAGAGTACGTTAATGAGCATCAGTATAAAACACAAGATGTAAACATGCAGGAGTTAAAAAAAAATGCTAATTTACATCCATTGTCCCTAGGCTCAAGGAATTGAACCCAGGACTGTCTTGCTGTGAAGCACCTTCTGTTTCTTCCCTTAGTCATATAACTGCTACTCAGGAGATTTGTTCATTTCTAACAGGGGGACTGACCCGGTTCACTTCGTTTACATGCAACTAGCGAATCTCCCCAAGAACAATTGTTTTTTAATGAAAATGACAGAAGGGCGGGGCTCAGAGAAAAAGTCGCAATTACAAATCCGTCTGCTGCTTCAGCACCACGGACAGCGCCGTGGTTTTATAAATACACAGCACAATTATGGTAACTGTCTACAGACAGCGTCAGTTGCACTCTTTCCGTTCATTGTCTATGTAAGCTGCCGGACAGTGCATTCTGGTAGTGGCAACGTCTTTTGAAGGACGGGGCGTTGAAAGTTAAAGTCCAGGCTACTTTATGCAACTCAGGGGCCTCCAGCTCGACTCACCGCCTCTCAAAACTCTTTCTTTAAATCTTTTAAACTGACCGTTGTCGATCTAAAATGAAGATCGATTCAGCAGCTGCAGCTTATTTCTCACATAAAATGTTTTCAGAAACACATTTTAGTGAACTATTTTCATAAAATAAGGGAAGGTTTCTAAATTAGCCTGCATGTTGGTCTGTTTTGAAATCCAGGAGCAGAAAGTCCACAAGTGAAGCGTTCATCCAATCAGGTGCAGCCATCACGGTTGTAGCCTGTTTTCTTTGCTTGTCAGTAGTCAGTAAAGAGAAATTGATAACTGCTACTGGAAAGTCCATCAAGTCCAATGCTGTCAAGCAGGACAATCCCTGTCGTCGGAAGACGTACCTTTAGGCTTCTGATATTTCAGAGCCATGGTCGGGGCCGTTGATTCTAACTGTTACAAACCTCAGTCAGATAAAGGATCGATGAGTCAGGCAGACTTAGCTAAGATATTCAACTAAACCACTCCTCTGCTACTAGGGGATGGAGGGTGGGGTGGCAGATTTACCCAATGAATATTGGATCAACTATGTTCAAATAAAGGCTTTCCATGCTTTAGGGGGCGCTATAACGCGCATAGACCAAATCGCTTTACAGTCTCGCAATACTCACAGGTTCTGATTTGTGCGGCAACTTTGGTGAGTTTTTGAGTTTATTAAGGGTGCCAATAATGCGGTCAAAGGCTAAAACTAAATGGGGGCGCTATAGAGCCACCATGCCATGTCCAAGCCCAAATGCGATGTCAAATCAAAGTATTTAGTAGTGTGAACATGACTGCAAAGTTTTCAGAGTTTTGTACATCCTAAAGTCCTCAAACGTGTTCGTAAAATGACAATTAACACACAAAATCCAAGATGGCTGACTTTTCTATGGAGCCCGCTGGCCACACCCGAGTCTAGCCACTGCAGTTTTCGCCAGGTCTGACATGTGTGCCAATTCTTGTGAGTTTTCAAGCATATCAAGCCCCCAAAAATGTGATTGCGCAGAAAGAAAAATCCATACAAAAACAATAGGTTCCTCGCACTTTTGTAGTTGGGCCCCAATTACTGTTACCCCCACACCCCTAGATGCCTAAAAAAGCTCACATATGATATCTTATACAGATGAATAATCATGAGTTATTGTATTACACCAATCTTGAATGTCATTATTTATAAGACATACAACATTTATTAATTTCATAAGAATTTTGTAATTTTCTAAAACATTAAGTTATTTAAAAAGTATTGCACATATTTGTTAATTATTTCTTTTTATGCTTGTTTAACTTTGTATGTTCAAGTAAAAAAATACACATTTAAAAGTTTTAATAGCTTATTTTCTGCATTTTCCTTGATAATCAAGTAAACTCACAATACCATTATGTCGCAATCGTAATCGCAGTATTGTAAATCGCAATATGACCTTTTTCTTCAAATCATGCAGCCCTACTACCACTGCTGCCAAAACAATAATACCTGGTCTGTAGTGCATATTCTATGGTGTGGAATAACTGCCGGCCTGTCTCACATGTACACGGAGAGGCAGAGGAGGAGAACATGTGCTTTGAGTTTACAGAGCCTTTGGAGTAGAGGCCAGTTGGAGCAGAGAAACAAGGCATCCAGAGAGGAGAGGATAAATGCCAGGGCTGGCTTGGCTTTAGGTGTGTGTGAAGACACAGATCTGAGACGTTTCATCTTGCTTTTCATCAGAGTGCAAGCAGTGGTATGTGTCTAATGTTTTGATACCTCGAAGTCCCTCCAATTGTCTTACCACTGTGGAGTCCATTACACAACGTTGACCAAATAATCCATCCTCATTATTCATGAGGTTCTGCTGTTGTATTGTGTATTCTTGGAAGATGTTATGGAAGATCTATTGTTACGTTCTGTAGTGAAGAACATTGCAGCCCAGATGTGCAGCAATCAACATGTCCTTTTGTGAACAGATGACGGGGTTGAAAGCTCAGTCTACATTCTTTATGCTACAGAGATTCATTTAAAATGGCTAACTTCACAAACAGGGACAGACACACACAGTTTGTACAAGTTATACACTGCTCAAATATACAATACGTGGTGTATGTACACCTGAACAACTCCCCCAATAATGTGCTTTAATGTGCTGCTAAACCAGCCTCCACTCTTTCAGTTTTCAGGTTTCGGGCTTTCCAGCAGATGTTGAACCTGCTGCAGGGAGTCACTGATTTTAGTGGTATTTGCCAGACCCAGACGCATTGCCAGACCCTCCTCCACAGCGCTGCGGAGGAAGGTCTTTAGAAAAGATCTTTAGGACAGCAGGTTTAATAAAAACACTTTCCGCTTTTGTCCAAAGCGGCCGCTAGAATTAACACAAACTGAAAGTTACATATAGCCACTTTAATAACCGAAATTACAATCTTAGCCAAAGTGTTGTGCTTTGGAGGCGCACCACCCCCCGACCACCTTCCTGAGAACACTGCACATCCTTTACTGGCCTCTCCTGGAACCATCACCTTATTGTGGTGGAGAGGTTTCTGTGTCCCTATGAACCTGAGGGCTGTGTTGTCTGGAGCTTTGTGCTCCTGGTAGGGTCTCCCAAGGCAAAGTGGTCTCAGGAGAGGGGCCAGACAAAGAATGGTTCAAAAACCCTATGAAAAAACGAGGTAGAGATGGAGTGACCCTGCCCGGAGGAAGCCCGGGGCCCCCATCTGGAGCCAGGCCCAGATGGAGGGCCCGTCAGCGAGCGCCTGGTGGCCGGGTTTGCCACGGAGCCCGGCCGGGCACAGCCCGAAAAAGCTACGTGGCACCTCTCTCTCCAACCCATGGGCCCACCACCTGTGGGAGGAACCGCTGGGGTCGGGTGCACTGCCACATGGGTGGCAGTGAAGGTCAGGGGCCTCGACGGACCAGACCCGGGCGGCAGACGCTGGCTCTGGGGACGTGGAACGTCACCTCTCTGTGGGGGAAGGAGCCGGAACTTGTGCGGGAGGTGGAGCGCTACCAGTTGGATCTGGTGGGGCTTACCTCTACGCACAGTCTCGGTTCTGGAACCATACTCCTGGATAGGGGTTGGACTCTTTTCTTCTCCAGAGTTGCCCAGGGTGTGAGGCGCCGGGCGGGTGTGGGGATATTCACAAGCCCCCGGCTGAGCGCCGCTACATTGGAGTTTACCCCGGTGGACGAGAGTGTCGCCTCTCTACGCCTGCGGGTTGTGGGGGGGAAAACTCTGACTGTTGTTTGTGCGTATGCACCAAACAAGAGCTCGGAGTATTCGGCCTTCTTGGAGACCTTGAATGGAGTCCTGTATGGGGCTCCAGTGGGGGACTCCATAGTTCTGCTGGGGGACTTCAACGCGCACGTGGGCAATGATGGAGACACATGGAGAGGCGTGATTGGGAGGAACGGCCTCCCTGATCTAAACCAGAGTGGTTGTTTGTTGTTGGACTTCTGTGCTAGTCATGGATTGTCTATAACGAACACCATGTTCGAACATAGGGATGCTCATAAGTGTACTTGGTACCAGAGCACCCTAGGCCAAAGGTCAATGATCGATTTTATAATCGTTTCATCTGATCTGAGGCCGTATGTTTTGGACACTCGGGTGAAGAGAGCGTCTCCGTTAGAGATAGGGTGAGAAGCTCAGTCATCCGTGAGGAGCTCGGAGTAGAGCCGCTGCTCCTTCGCGTCGAAAGGAGCCAGTTGAGGTGGTTCGGGCATCTGGTAAGGATGCCCCCTGGGCGCCTCCCTCACGTCCAGCTGGGAGGAGGCCTCGGGGAAAACACAGGACTAGGTGGAGGGATTATATCTCCAACCTGGCCTGGGAGCTGCTACCCCCGCGACCCGTTACCGGATAAGCGGAAGAAGATGGATGGATGGATCCTTTACTGGAAAAAAACTATGAACTGAACATCATCCAGGTAAAACAACTTGCTGGTATATACAGTTGTGTTTAAAAAAAGTGAATAATGCTCAAAATCCTTAGAATAGCTTTTAATTTCCATAATACCAATGCATTGGGAACACTGCACATTCAATTCCAAATCAAAACATGACCAAAATTGATCAAGTTTGTGTTATACCTTTACAGAAAGTGAAGAAAAATGAATGTTAGGCTGTTCAAAAAATAGCAGTATTTGCATTTTTCTTTACAAACTCAAACATTTACTGTATGAACTGAAAAATGTCTCAAGGGTTTGCTTTACTTTGAATCACTGCACTAATATTTAGTTGCATAACCATTATTTCTGAGAACTGCTTCACATCTGTGTTGCATGGAGTCGACCAACTTCTGGCACCTGTGAACAGGTATTCCAGCCCATGGATGATTGAACTACATTCCACAATTCCTCTGCATTACTGGGTTTTGCCTCAGAAACAGCATTTTTGATGTCACCCCACAAGTTTTCTATGGGATTGAGGTCTGGGGATTGGGCTGGCCACTCCATGACATCAATCTTGTTCATCTGGAACCAAGACTTTCCTCACTTACTGGTGTGTTTTGGGTCATTGTCTTGTTGAAAGACCCATGTCAAAGGCATTTCCTCTTCAGCATAAGGCAACATGACCTCTTCAAGTATTTTGATGTATTGAAACTGATCCATTATCCCTGTTATGCGATAAATAGGCCCAACACCACAGTATGAGAAACATCCCCATAACATGATTTTTGCACCACCATGCTTTACTGTCTTCACAGTGTACTGTGGCTTGAATTCAGTGCATGGGGGTCGTCGGACAAACTGTCTGCGGCCCCTACACCCAAAATGAACAATTTTGCTCTCATCAGTCCACAGAATGTTGCCCCATTTCTCCTTTGGCCAGTCAATGTGTCCTTTGGCAAATTTCAACCTATTCAGTACATGTCTTTTTTTCAGCAGTGGGACTTTGCGGGGGCTTCTAGCTGATAGCTTTGCTTCACATAGCCTTCTTCTGATCGTAACAGTACTCACAGGTAATTTTAAGTCTTCTTTGATTTTCCTGGAGCTGATCATTGGTTGAGCCTTTGCCATTTTGGCTATTCTTCGATCCATTCGAATGGTAGTTGACCACTTTTTCCCACGTCGTTCAGGCTTTGGATGCCATTTCAAGGCATTTGAAATCATTTTGGATTTTATCATTTTCTACACTTCTTTATATTTGTTTTCCCCTCTCCAATCAACTTTTTAATCAAAGTCCGCTGTTCCTCAGAGCAATGTCTGGAACGACCCATTTTGCTGAGTATTTCAGTGTGAAATGCACTATAACCAGCATGCACAACATTTGCTTCCTTCCTTCCTTAAATATGGGCCATAACTGACACCTGTTTCTTCACAGAATCAATCACCTCACTAACTGAACACAACACTGCTATTATTTTGAACATGCCCCTTTCAATTACAGATTAAATTACACAGAATGAGCAGCATACATGTCATGACTGTTGGGTATGTTGGTTTTCTATGACTCTACAACACTTACTAGTAAATTATTTGCCATGTAGAAATATCACTTCTACCAAATAAATTGATTTATGAGTTTAGTGATGTTGGACTGCCATTATTTTGAACACAACTTTATATGGGAATTTCTAGAAGACCAGGTTGCTACATAACAACAAGCCACATCACATAGCATGTTAGTTTTTATCTATTGTAGTATCTGATGGACTTATAGGTTTAATGTATGTATAAAGCTCAAATGTGCTAAGCACGACACTGTGGCAGTACAGTGAGTAATGATTAACCTTTCAGTGGAGTGATTTTAGCTGGGATGTTTTAAGTGGAGATCAGCGATTGGTGCTGAGGAGGTTCAAGAGAGTTTTGGAGGACTTTTACCTTTACTTTGCCAACTTGAATGTTCAATATGTTATCTAACATGTTACCTAAGCATACCCAATATAAGCTATGAGTTTTAGAGCCAGATTTAGAATGCATATTGGCCGTGCATTTCTCCAGACTTTCCATGGAGTCTGTAAATGGACGCTGTAATCTTTGATGTAATAAACATTTATAATCAAGAACAGTATCCAACGAATTCTTCTTCTTCACACATCGGCAACGCAGCACTGCAACTAAAGACACAACACTATCTATATTTATTTTCAGCACTTTTACACAGAACCAGTTTGAGCTGGTTGCTGTGTGATGCCAGTTAATACTCAGCACATACAAATCAAGACAACCTTCCAAAATCTAATAAAAACAAGCTGGATAATCAAAGGCTTTATCTGCTCTCTGGCACTATCTAACAGATGATATTTGGCCGTGTGTGTGTTCTAACATCTGAATTTTCTGGAATAAATGTGTCCAAAAAAGTGAACTATCACGCCGGCTGTTTCCATTGAGCAGCAACAGTTGTTGTGCCTTATGATGAGCTATGGGACACTCTGGATCTGTGTACTTTACACACGGAAGCTTTGGCAAAGCTGTGAACCCTCCCGTTGTCCTCGGATCAAATTTGACCCATTTTCCAAAAGTTTATCAGAAAAATAAAGTACATCAGAAATTTGGAAACACTTCTGACCCATTTTGGTTTGGAATCTGCGGGGTTGTGTTTCAGCCTCAACGGCAGCAAACGGAGACCTTTGGCAATGCTGACACTGAAGCCAACGTTTCTCCTCCTGATTGGGTCTTATTGGTCACGACGTCTCGTTCTCTGAGACTTAAAGCGACTAACGTTACCATGGTAACTACAAGCAATGGGCAGAGTCTCCACGCTGCCTCCTGTTTATGTCCAGTATACCAGAATGTTGATAAGATATGAGGTTTGGGCCTGTTAGTTTAAACAGAGATTAGTTCTTCTACTGGAGCTAAAAACCCTTAATTGTAGGTTCAGCTGACATTTTTAAATCTCGATTGAAAACCCACCTACAGCCAACTATAACACACCATCATTTCTGAGTCCTTCACAGACAAACCTTTTCACTTATTGTCTTATGTTGCTGGTTTTGTAGTGGTTATTATTACTGCTTTAATGCTGTTCCATTGTTTTATTGCTGTCTGTTATTTCTGTGTTGCTTTAATTGTAAAGTGCACTGAGACTGTGTCTTATGGTGATTTTACACTTTAAATAAATGTGATTGGCTGTTGTTGATACTACATGCTAACCTGCTGCTAACTTGTCCCATGTCTTGCCCGTTGTCAGATACAGTCAGCTCTGCACGGCCTGGGAATGTATGAAATATTCACTTGTACTTTAACTATTTCATCACTTTATTAACTTGTACTGCAACTTTTAATGTTCTATCAAGATCTCCATCATGATTGTTGTATGTTTTATGTCTCTCTCTCTATTATTATTATTATTATTATATTATACAGTTTATTGCTGCACTGCATGTTTGGATGCATCATAAACGATGGCCATAATCAGTATTGCGCTGCTGTGTTTAGTTGCTGACACGGCTATGTCTCGCTGCTTCCTGTTGCTCTGCATGGCTTCTTGACAATGCTTATTTAAAGGATCAAACTTTATTCTTAATCGTCACATACACACAGTACAATGTAGTGAAATTCTATTACTGCATTTAACCCATCCTAAGTATTAGGTGCAGTGGACAGCTATACATAAAGCATCCGGGGAGCAGCTTGGGGTTCAGTGTCTTGCTCAGGGACACTTTGACATGTGGCCGGATGACGTGGGATTGATCCGCCAGCCTTGTGGTTGTGGGGCAGCCATTTTACCTCCAGGCCACAAGCTATGGATTTAGTTACTGTTGCTGTCTTTATGGCGTCTTCTTGTCTTCTGTCTGTATATTTTAACCTACCCTAATGTCTCACTGTTTCCTGTTGCTCTGCTCTCAAAACATCTCAACAAAGGACCACAGTTGAAACTAAGCCGGCTGGCTAACACTGGCACATTTACACAAATGTTGATTAATGTGTATTGTCCTTATGAAGAAAAAAGAAAAAGAATTGGATTCATTATGCCACACCCGAGCATGCATTTAGGCATCCTGACCTGTTCCTATTTAAAATGACACGTTTACTGTTGTTCTCTTATTTTATTTTAAAGATGCATGTTTTAATAACTTGGACTAAAACACAGTCTGCAATCATTCAATGCCATTCATGGGAACAGGTGCAGTAAGCATAATAAACAATATTGTTAATGTTAAATAATGACTTTGGCAAAAATTATATGAACCTAATCCGATCGGTAGAACATACGGCCTGCTTCTATAAGTCTGTTGGTTTGATACTGAACAAGCTATATTTGAATGCTTGTCAGCCTGATTGTTTGTGGTTATACCTGACTTCTGTTGGATATTGTTGCTCACTGATTGGTCTCCCTTGACAGGGAGTAATACGCCCCATCTAACCAAAATATAAACTAACGTGATAAAACTAGATTTCTACCCCACTCTCATTACGATTAGGTAATAATGCAGGTGTTGCCTTTAAGCCCCTCTCATTTCAGTTTATAGTGTGCTTTGGTGGTGCATCCCACATTAACAAATAAATTACAATTAAATGAATACAATTAATTAAATTACCACAAACTGATTGCCACACAATGCTCACTCTGCCCTGTTAGTAAGACTGTCTTGTCATTTTTATCCATAAAAGACTGAGTCAGGGATTTTTAATTCTCTTTATACTTTACATTATATACAGTTTCCTTTTTGCCATCTACTCTCTGTGCTGTTGGCACTTAGAACTATCACTCATCACTGTGTGAGTAAAAATGATACACAAATAATTGTTAAACGCTTCACACTTAACCCTATGACATAGGAGTGGAAAAGATGCTCTGGTTTATTGGCATTTCTTTAAACCAATCACAATCGTCTTGGGTGGTGCTAAGCTCCGGACAGCGCCACGGTGCCTCTGCTAAATAGTCTCAGGAAGGAACTTGTTTTGGTGGAACATGTGTACGTTCAAAAGTAGTTTTAGTTGTGCAACAGAAAACTCAGATTGGACAGATAGTCTAGCTAGCTGTCTGGATTTACCCTGCAGAGATCTGAGGAGCAGTTAACCATAGTCCTCAGAAACCCACCAGAGATTAGAACGCCAACACAAAGAAAGAGGAAGGTGATGGACGTCCGGGGTGAAAAGAGGGACATCCGGCGGAATTTTCGGCGGCACCAAAGCAATCCCAGAAGTGGAACGTCGTGGATATAGAGGCTGCAACCAACAATGAATTTTATTGTCGATTATTTTTTGGATTAATGGCCAGTTGTTTGGTCTCCAAAATATCAGAACATGGTGAAAAATGTGGATCAGTGTTTCCCAAAAGCCTAAAAAGGACGTTCTCAAAAACGTCTTATATATTCACTTTACTGTCCCAGAAGAGAAAAGAAACTAGAAAATGTTCACATTTAACAAGCTGATATCTGAAAATGTTTGATTAATTGAATATCAAAATTGTTGCAGATTAAGTTACATGTAAGTAAGTAATATTTGACAACTAAATGATTAATCTTCGCAGATTTACTTGTAAGGGCTTTATTTAGCTGTACATAGATATTTATATAAATTCTTTTTCACATTCTTTTGTTTTGTTTTTAACCATAGGCTATTATGGGAGGCACAATAAATGTGTGAAGAATGAAATTGTTTGTATATAAGTACGAAAGTAGAAAAAGGGGATAGGACCAGAAAAGTTTTAACTTCTTCCTACTCCTTTTTGAACATGGGAATCCTTATTTGATTAATTTACAATCATTTTGAAATATAGCCTATGAAATGAAATAAGAAAAAAATGTTGCTGCCTCGTGTCGAGTGACGTCACAACACGTCCGCCTGCCCTTTCTATCCGTGCGCGAGCTCGACAGTCCAAAGTATAAAGTAGCGCGAGCTGGGGGAAGAAAAAGAAGTATAGTCGATACACAGCGAGAGGGACACACACACAGAACAGAAGCGCGCGCACACAAACCCAGACGCACGCATGCAGACACATAGGCTATCTGGCTGTACAACGGAATACTGGCTCATGTGTGTACATGTACACACAGAGAAAAGTGTTTAGAACTTAATTAAGGAGTAGATATCGGACAATGGAGCGGGAGTTGTGGATCTAACGCGGCGGCGCAGAGGACTTGCAATGGGCGGTGTGCTGCTGGAGCTGCTGCCGCTGCCGCTGCTGCTGCTGCTGCTGTGGAGCTGCCTGCCGGCGGCGGTTCACGGTACGTTGACTTTTTTTTGTTCCCAACATGGATCCTCGGGGAACAAGGGGCTGTGGAGCCACCAGGACGAGACATGATAAGAACATAGTAGTTACAACTCTGTCCGTGTGCCTGTGGGCTTCACTCTCCGCTAAATGTCCCCGCGCTGAGACACTGCGCGAGTTGTGATTCCTTGTCTGGAAGTGGAGTTTTTTTATGTCCCAAGGGTAACGTTACAACAACACCAGTTGTAAAGAAAGTGTCGAAACTTTGCATTGCTGTGTGCGTGTTTGTGTGTGTGTGTGTGTGTGTGTGCGCGCGACACACTGGAGGGTGACTAAACTGTAACTAAACGGTGTCTCTGGTGCTTTGTACAGTAACATTAGTTGATGACTTTATGTGTCGCGGCAGAAATGAAGTTTGAAGCCAGCCGGGGCTATTTTTCTCGGGCCTCGGCTCGGCGGCTCCAGCCATTCCTGCTCGGTGTCGGGTGTCACGCACACTTTCAGCTTTTATAGTGAAAAAGAAGCCGGGATGTATTAATTTGGGAATGAAAACTCCACTGGACACTCTTAACATGTTCTCCCCTATGGATCTAGCTCTTATTAACCTTACTTTCTTTGATATTTGCGCTCTTACTATTTATCTCAAAGTGGCCAGGCAGAGGCGGAGCTTAGCTTTCTCTCATATGGATGCAAGGCATTACACCAGCTCTTAAAGCTCTTTTATTAAATACATTAACATTTATTTTTACAATGAACACTTTAAGTGATAAAGGCACTTGGAAATTACAAGGTAGTGGGTCTACAAAAAGGTGAACCATACAATGTTGTTTCATTGACCTTTGTTCTCAAGGGGAGACACTTCAGGCAAAAACATAATCTTTCCATTTTGAGTTTTTGGGCTATTTTACTACCATAGCATGTCTTCTTTCAGACTAGTGGAAAAAAAGACATCCAAAATACACATTTAGATGTTTACCCCAATTTGTCTATTTGTGCATTTCTCCTAACTACAATAGATAATTCCTTGTTTGCATATTTAAACATGAAATTACAGAAAACTTGTAATACAAAAGATAGTTGTCTTAATGACAGTAATTAACTGGGGAAGTTTAATGGTAGTCAATTAACTAAGTGATAAAGGCACTTGCAGATTACAAGGTAGTACAAGACGTGAACAATACCATGTTGTTCTTAAGGGGAGACACTTCAGGCCAAAACAGAATACACACAGGTGTTTATTTTTACTACACTTTGTCTATTATGTGCTGGTAGATGTCTCCGAAATTCACCAAAAGTTAGCATTAGATAATGCCTCATTTGCATATTTAACCCTTGTGTTGACTTCGGGTCACATTGACCCGTTTTAAATTTTTGTTTTATATCACAAAATATGGGATGTAGAAATAAGCGCTGAAAATGCGTAGAAGAAAAATTTAACAATTTAAAACGTTGGAAAAAGCAAAAACAAACTATGAAAAAAAGGCATCGAAAAAAAGAGTGTTTTTTTCAAGGTCGACGGGAAGATAACACAATTAAACATAACATTTCAGAAAACATGTAATTCAGAAATATATGTCTTAATGTAAGTAATTAACTGGGGTAGTTTAATGGTGATATCTGTTGTTTAAAATGTTTTACCCTATTCACCTGTAACGTCTTGCATTTTATAATCCATATCTTTAAAGGCAGTTTTCTTAAAATGAGTTATTCTCAGACTCTGAGACAGAAATCTTCACTTCAGCAGCGCTTCCATACAGTACACCAAACTTTCCTCTTTCATTCCTATCTACATTCTGAAGGTTCTTACAGAGGACTTTGTTTGTAATGCTTTTGACTCTTCTAGTCCATAAAGATCTCAGCGTCATCACTACACTACAACACGTTGCTCACAAATTGAAACCGTCAACTGGATTCAAATAAAAACATAAAGCAAAATAAATTCTGAAAGAAAAAAACTTCAAAGATAATAAGCATAGACAAAACAAGAGACTCCATTTGTCTGCTTGCATCCTAAAACTGCAGCTTCACATTTCATAATGTGTATAACAGTGTGTAATAAAACCTTTACAACTCTGCGTGAGCTCACTCAGTGGTCCAGTCAGAGATGCATGGTTGCAGGGATTGCAGATTAAAATTAGCCTCTATGGCTACGAAGAATGCGACAAACGTCAAAAAAAAGAGTAATTTTTTTATTTTTTATTTTTCTCAATAAAAGCATGTTAATAAGCTCTACATGTCTGGCCCTTGATGTGATTTTCATTTTCCAGTGTGGCCCTTAGTAAAATGAGTTTGACACCCCTGCTTTAGAGAGTGAAGGTTATCCTGAGTATGCCTTCTCCAGACCATGACTCTTTTTTTATATGAAGATTTTAAATAAATAAATAAAGAAAAAAAGAAAAAATAAATAAATGACTAAAGGTCAGACCTCTGAATGATTATATGGTACAAATCACATTTTCGTACAGAAAATGACTTCACACATCTACAACGTGAGACAGGTGCGTAGGAGGGGGACAAGCAGGTCAACAGTTGCAAAGAAAAAGTCCCGCACACTGTCTAACTTGCAAAAAAATATAGAAACTATAGAAAACTCTATGTTTTTTACAAGTTAGATGGTGTGCGGGAGTTTTTCAATCACATTTCCAACACACAAACATACAGAAAATACATACAATTTAGTTTGGACCTTTGTTAATGATGCTGTGTGTTTTCTGTTTTGGTGTAAATGATGTGGGTAAATGAACAAAGGAAATGTGGATGTGTATCTGTGGAGTCAGACCTTGTTATACCCACACTTTCAGACATAACCAATACACACATCACTTCCTTTCAGGTGTGTAGGAACACCCATATAACTGGTTCACATTTTAAAAAGAAAATATTGGACATAATATAGGGACTTCATGCTACAGTTTTGTGTTAGAAAACTGCGTTGTAGTCGGATTCTGAGTCCTCTTTTATCTGTTCTTTGATCAGATAGTTCCTCATGATTTTGTTCATTTTATACTGTTTTTTATTAAGGTTATTGTTTCAGTTTAAATAATTTTGCACAATATCCTACAGAAAGTGACTATTTTCTGAACGATGTTAGAAATGTGTAATGTTTTGAATTAGAACATCAAGTGCAAAAGCATTATTACAAATCTGAAGGTGTCAGATGTGACTGCTTAGCACAGAGCACTCAACGACACCAACTGTGGACTTAGAACAGCATCATAACCATTACATAACATAAAGTGCAGCAACAACACTCAAAGTAACTTTTACAAGGCAGAATCAGAAAGGAATTTATTGCCACAATAGTTACCGTACGTGGAATTTGTCTTGGTGATTGGTGCATACATACACAGTGTTTTCCCTGGGTTTATCAAAGACCAGATTTGGTTTAGGATTCTTTCCTCAAGAAAATGTGATGGTTTTCAATGAAAAAAATATGCAATTCAACATCATTTTGGACCATTATTATCACCATACCTGTGTCTAAAACCTTGGAAAAGCTAGAGCTGATAATAAATCAATAAATAAATAACACCCAAAAAGCTTAAAGACAAAACCTTTTGGCCCTTTGTTCGCATTTCTCATTCATTCAGCTTAGGTGCAGTAAAGTCCGTTTAATGTCTGATCCAACTGATTCCAACATTTGTGTGCTTCCCTGGGTAATATCTGGATAAGTTCAGGTTTGCTGAGCATTTGTGAAATGGACTTTAGTCAAGTCAGACAGCGACAGCCTCTGTTTTTTGACCCGCTATTCAGATGAGGAAAAAAAATCCTTTAACAGGGAAAACCTAGAGAGAACCTCAGGAAGAGCAACAGAGATGGACGTATAGAGCTGCAACTAACGATTACTGTATATCCATTATAGACTAATCTGCAGATTATTTTCCCGCTTAATCGATTAATCTATAAAAATGTAAGAACATCTTAGTTTGTCAAAATCCAAGGTGATGTCTTTAAATATCTTGTTTTGTCCAAAACACAGAGACATTCAGTTTGATAAGATTTAAAACAGAAACGAGCAGGAAACAATTAATCGATTATCAAAATAGTTGGTGATTATTATTATTTTTGGCATTTTAGGCCTTTATATGTATAGGACAGCTTATACTTGAAAGGGGAGAGGGAGGGGGGGATGACATGCAGCAGAGGGCTGCTGTGTCGAGGAGTAAACCTCTATATATGGGCACCCTCTCTACCAGGTGAGCTAACCAGGCGCCCAGGTGATTATTTTTTACAGGTAAAATGACAAAATTCTAGATAGCTAAATATTTAGATAGTAAACATAGGCCTATATGAAGAATGGAGGTAGGGAGGATGTCAAGCAGCTTCCAGGTGTCCCAAAACAAACACACGTGCACACATAACTCATATTGCCATAACATCAGGCAGCAAAGCACGATAACTTATTTTGCTCATAAAGATCAGGACTGTCAGGGTTTCCCCTAGTCATATTTTCAAATGTCCAGTTAGCATTAAGCACTGACTTAATGTAGGGCCCTGTGGAATCTGTCTTATAGCTTTTTTAAATTCTCAATTTTGTGATTCTGTCATCACAGAAACTATTGTCTACATTAACGCTGCCATCAGTCCCATGTCAAAAAAAAGCGATTGCCACCGAGCTAAACAACTTTGTCAGGGAAACCCTGACTATGAAATGTTAATTAATAGTGAAATACACCAATCAGTTGATGCATAAGTCTGACTTAAACATTGCGCTAGAAACTGGCCTTCCGCTGGGAGCAACAGGGTTGAATACTGAATCAGTTGAAGTGGTTGGCTCTCGTTGGTTCCAAAAGAAGAACGATGTCCTAAGTTTGGCACTGAGGTGACCACATGTAGGCACACTTCACACCCATTGGCCAAAAACACCAAAGTAGTGTCAGTACACTGCAGGGCAAACATCACAGCTGTGTGTCGACAGACTGTCAGATCACTCTGTAAATGGTCCCCCATAAAAATGTTGAGGGTCAAAACTTCATTTCCAGCATTTTGCATTTTCTGCATCAATTTATGGTGCAAATGTCTATGTAGAGGAAATAATATTCTCCTGTATTGTTCAAAACCTTCTGCATATTCAAAACATCACGTGTTTCAGGACTTTCTTAATCACAAGAAATTACATCTTTATTTTTTTACGCTCCTGTTGTGTAAAAAATAAAGTGTATAAGTATGTTGATCTTTGACTGCAGGTCTGCTTTCACAGATTCTTTGGCTTTTTGGCTTTTAAAAGTTTTTTTGGTCATGCATTACTATTTCTTGAAAAACTCCATTTACTGGTTCTGTTTTAACACACATCTTATATTGTCAGTAAGATAAGACACTTCCTACATTACTTTTTTACATAAATCATAGTTTATAACACAGGTTTGAGCACCAGCCAAATGCTGGTTAAACAATGGTAATCTTGATTTTGGAGTCCACCAGCCACAGTGGCAGGTGGACACCAACCCTGATCTAATATGCCAAAAAAAATCAAAGCCGTCTTTTCACTGCTAAGCCTTTGTAAAAAGCAAGTTGCGTTTAAGGATTTTTTCAGAGAGCTACGTGACACATGCCACTATATCGACTAGGACTGGTGGGTTAACGGTCGTCCTACACACAGAGTATGTCAGGCAGACACAGCTGATAACCTCTCAGCAGGATGCAATGACACACGCTCTGAGGACAGCTACGGACCTGGGTCAGTCGTGTGGTTGAACAAGCAGTTCAAGGAAAGTGGTTGCATGTGTCCACAACAATGACCGGTACAAGTCTGCAGCTGTCCACGGAACATTAAAAGTATGTCCGAGCCTCCCTGACAGGTGAACTGGGCTTCAGTTTCCTGCTTGTCTGTTTAATGATTGGTTAACTAGGGTTGGCTTAGCATTGCTATAGCTAACAGAACTGATAGCATGTAAACAACTATGGGATTAGCGAGAAAGTTGCAGTTTGGGTACAGAGACGTTAATAATGTTACATCCATGTTACAGGCTTGACAGCATACAGCCCTCTGATGTATTATAAGATAATACAAATACAAAGATAATACAGCCACAGGAACTCGGAAGAACCGTCATATGAGCCTGCTCAGCCGGGCGCAGTCCCGTGGGTCTGATACACTTTCATTACGTGTGTTCATAATGCCTAGTTAAATAACTCTGGGATTGGCTGTTAGTGCATGTTACATTTTTCAAAACATGATGGTTTAAATAAGGAGCATTTAAGTGTTCGGACTGTAACTTGATCCCAACAAAAATGATCTGCTGAAATATAGAGGTTTCTTTCGCCATGTGAAGTCTATGGTCTCTGTGGCCAGCGGGTTGCCAGGTGTTGCAAGTCCACTGTCGGCCCCTCAGCCCAGGGTTGTTGTTCCTGGGGGCTTGGTCTGGCCCTGCTTCTAGAGGGAAAGGTCACCTGACCGGTAACAACAATAAAGATAAGATAAAGACCTGTGTTTTTTTGTCTTTTATTATTTAACAAAAGAGGCCAAAGTTCTCATATGTTAAATGTCCAAACACAAGCAGCCATACGGACATGTTTTGATTCAGCACTTTAAAAAAAGGATTGAGGTTTGATTGCCAGCTCTACTGACTTGTGAATAGGAAAATTATTCTTTTTTGGGTGCGTGCTCGTCTATTTGGGTGGGCCGCAGGAAAAAAATAATAGAACCTCTCTGCCCAGCGGACCTGGGTGTTTTCTCTTCCCACTGCTGAGGCCGACCAATAGGTGATTTCCACACTGCTCTCCATTAGCCTGCAGCATATGGACCATTGCATTCACTGCATTCAGGCTTCATACACTGAGCTGTTCTTTTGTTTGGATGGAGGCACACTCGACACTCCACAAAACAGGGCAGGACCTGACGGAGGTTGACTGAGAACAGAGCTAATACTGCTCAGTGTTTTCATTCATTCAGAAGGAAATGTAATATTTTTGTTTGAAACAATCAAAATGACACAATCTAAAAAAATATATATTTTACATTTTTATTTTTCCGAAACAACCCTGTTTTCACAACTATTTCTGTTCAACCGCTAATAGAACCTTTATAAAATACAGTCTAAAATTGGCAAAAATGAAGAATATGCAATTCACATACTTGTTGGTAAGATCCTGGCAGCAGGGAAAGGAGAAGAGTCAGGGGCTGAAGGGCAGGAGAAGAGATTTGGTGACTGGGCTGAGGAGAAAAGTAAGGAAGAGAATTATATCTTTTCCTGTTTGTGTTTCTCTGGTGTGGAACTTGAGGAGGTTCTTTGCTGTTTGGATTTCATACAAACCTGATGGAGGTAGGACAGAGACAGAGATGAAGAAGACTGGAACAAGGGAAAAGTTGCTGAGAGAAGAGAGGGAAAGAAGAAAAGAGGAGAGAAGTGGATAAAGGGAGGAGGAGAGGGAGAAATGGGACAGAGGGAGCAGAGGTGGAGAAAGAGAGGAAGTCTGTGGCAGTCTACCTTGATTTCTCTAGGGTCCATACACACACACACACACACACACACACACACACACACACACACACACACATACACACACACACACACACACACTGCATAAATATACTCCCTGCGCTCGTCACACACATTTTTCTTGTCCCAACTGGGGAGGTGTGAAGAAAATCTCTTCCTTCCTTGCAACCACACACACACACACACACACACACACACACACACACACACACATACACACACTGTGAGGGTTCTGTTAAGATGGGCTCTGATAAGATGTAATGCGAGGGAGCCTGTTAGCTTTCTCCAAGCAGAACAAAGCAGGATAACTCTGTGTGTGTGTGTGTGTGTGTGTGTGTGTGTGTGTGTGTGTGTGTGTGTGTGTGTGTGTGTGTGTGTGTGTGTGTGTGTGTGTGTGTGTGTGTGTGTGTGTGTACGGAAGTCCAGTATACTTGTGGGATCCGGACAGCTTTGTGGGGCCAAAATGCTGGACCCCACAAGTTTAAAGGGCAGTTTGAGGGTTAAGACTTGGTTTTAGGATTAGGGTTAGAATTAGGTTATGGTTAGGGTGAGGGTAAGGGTTAAGGTTAGGCATTTAGTGGTGATGGTTAAGGTTAGGGTAAGGGGCTAGGGATGCATTATGTCAATGATGGGTCCCCACAAAGATAGTGCTACAAACGTGTGTGTGTGTGTGTGTGTGTGTGTGTGCATGTGCGTGAGCAGAAAGGGGTGCAGCAGTGCATTGCAAGAAACTTCTTTTGGGACCCTTCTTTCTTTTTAAGCTGCCACCTCAGTACGACCTCTCCCCCCAGCCCCTAGACACACACACACACTGAAGGCGCCCCACACTTTGATTGTTAAT
Organism: Sander lucioperca; assembly: GCF_008315115.2. Classification (NCBI taxonomy): domain Eukaryota; kingdom Metazoa; phylum Chordata; class Actinopteri; order Perciformes; family Percidae; genus Sander; species Sander lucioperca. The sequence goes on along the minus strand of NC_050179.1, from coordinate 38,846,947 downwards.
CCCATTGACAAACTCAAATGTCGTTTTTTGGTCTTTTTTTCTTTTGTGTGCTGTTGCACCCATGAAAACACACACACACACACACACACACACACACACACACACACACACACACACACACACACACCATGCATACAATGTTAGGTGCAGTGATGTCATTTTTCTCCACACATTTTGATTTAATTTTAAATTTAACATTTGTAGCATTTCATTGTAGCTGAAAAAAGTGCATATTTTATATTTAGAATATGTATTAAGGGGTCATCTGTGCTTCAATGTTGGATAGAATAATAATTCTAAGTATATTATATATACTTAGAATTTATATATATTACAGTAATAATTACTGAAATAATGAGTACTAATGCATGTTTGTCATTCAGACATGCATTTATGTCTGTGTTACATAACACACATGACACATTGTTTTTTTCTGTTTTTTTTATTTTAGTTGTGAGTTGAAAAGTAATTCATTGAAGAAAGAAAAGTTTAAACTCCTCTGGCAGGACGTATTCGGTCACATGCTGTACGTCAAGTATTTTGCTCGTGTTGGTTGTGTTTTCAACAATGCTTTTGTCCTGATTTGATTCTTTCATGATACATGGGTGCTGATTGGATTTGTATTGTGATTTTCATTTATTATGATTCTAGAAGTAATGCGATTCGATAGTGTTGAGTATTGGGATTTTCTTTTCCTTCTTTAACAGAAACAGCAGTTGAATAAAACACTTCTAGAGACAATATATCATGAGACATTTCTAAAAACTGGTTTCCTTTTACTTTGTAAAGAAGAACATAACATGGATTTTCAGCTTTCTCTCTGTTCTGCTGGAAACTGATATGATGTAGTCGCCGTCAGCAGTACCATAGCAACAGAAAACATTTAGCTCAATCATTGGTCAAAATAAATAAATAATATCAATTATTGTAAAAAAGAATCAATTTTAAAAATCGTCGCAAAAAACTCATGATGCATACGATTTTCCATTGTTTACCCACCCCTAGTTGGCCCGTGTGTTAATGTCTCTCTGTGTATTTAATATGGTGCTGCTGGCATCTTGATGTTATTGTGACCACATCCAGACTAGTGCCGGGTTGGAAGTGTTAATGGAGATGTTACTGTCGTGGCTTGTATGGAAATGTGTGCTAAATGAGCATTTACTTTGTGAGGTGCATGTCTGAAAGCGTCTGAAATATATCCCTTTCTGTTTGTTATCCAGCCAGAGCCTTTATATATATATATATATATATATATATATATAGCGTGTGTGAGTGTAGTGTTTTGATACAGCAGTCTGGGCTTGTCCTCTCAGTCAGCTGGCACTAATCCCCACCGGAGCGTCTCTGTTAGGCCAGAGTGTGTGGTCTGCCCCCCCTCCCTCTCTCTCTCTCTCTCTCTCTCTCTCTCTCTGTCTCTCGCTCTGTCTCTCTCTTCTCTCTCTCTCTCTCTCTGTCTCTCGCTCTGTCTCTCTCTTCTCTCTCTCTCTCTCTCTGTCTCTCTCGCTCTGTCTGTCTCTCTCTCTCTCTCTCTCTCTCTCTCTCGCTCTGTCTGTGTCTCTCTCTCTCGCTCTGTCTGTGTCTCTCTCTCTCTCTCTCTCGCTCTGTCTCGCTCTGTCTCTCTATCTCTTCTCTCTCTCTCTCTCTCTCTCTCGCTCTGTCTGTCTCTCTCTCTCTTTCTGCCCCCCTCTCTCTCTCTCTCTCTGCCCCCCTCTCTCTCTCTCTCTCTCTCTCTCTCTCTCTCTCTCTCTCATGTTGATCTGTGTCAGGTAGGCCTGTAACATTTATTTAGTAATTGTCTAATCACCGTTTCTTTGTTTAACTGCAATTAATAAACATTAGCTGAGCTCTTAAGGGCTATGACTGTTGATGGTTTTGTCAATGTTATGTTCATTTATGAATAAAATCAGGGCTGTAGTCATAAAATCAGGGCTGTAGTCAAGACCACCTTTGTCAAGTCCAAGACCAGGACTAATCGAGACCAAGACAAGACCGAGTCCAAAAAGGTTTGAGTTTGAGTCAAGACCGAGTCCAGGACAGAAAATAACGTAAGCAGGGCACGCAGATGCAGGGCGTGCGAAGATAATCTAGTGTGTGATTGGTTATCAGGTGGCCAGTGTTTCACTTTCCCTCCAGTGTTATTATAAACATAATGAAGACACCTGGACTCGGTCGAGACCAAAAGCCATATATTCTCAAGTCCAGAACAGATAGGGAAGAGATAAAGACTAACGCTTTTGTCGCCAAAAATACAACTGGAAACGTAGCTGAAGTTCACATTCACCTTCACATTGGTGTCCTTCACAAAGTCCTTTTTATTGTTCAATGAATGAAGAATTGTTAAATTGATTGTGTCTGCTTTAAGGACTGGGTGTTGTTTGGGGACGCACTGACAGAGGCGGCGTGTCTTAATGCTGTGGGATTACAGTAGGCATGTTGTGCCAAACCACAGCATAGCAGCCCTGCCACCCTGCCAGGCCCAAACCACAAGCTTCCCCTGAGGCAAAGACACACACACACACACACACACACACACACACACACACACACACACACACACACACACACACACACACAATATTAGAGCTGGGACGATATGTGTTTGTCCCAATTTGGTTCTTTTTTACGATACGTGGGTGCCGGTTGGATTTGTATTGTGTTTTTCATTTACTGTGATTCTAGAAGTATTGTGATTCGATTCTTTTCCTTCTTTAACAAAAACAACAGTTGAAAAAAACACTTCTAGAGATGATATATGATGAGAAATTTCTAAAAACTGATTGTTTCCAAGAAGAATGACATCACATGTCAGTCAGACATTTATTTACTTTGTAAAGAAGAACATAACATGGATTTTCTGCTTTCCCTCTGTTCTGCTGGAAACTGATATGATGTAGTCGCCGTCAGCAGTACCATAGAAACAGAAAACATTTAACTCAATCATTGGTAAAAATAAATAAAAATAAATAAAGAATATTGATTCTAGAGAAAAGAATCAATTTTAAAAATCTACGTAAAATTATTGATTAGTAAACATAAATATTTCCTATATATTATGCCTTCCAACTTGTGTTTTTATCTGACAGTGTATGAAGCATAAGGACAGACGTATTAATGTGAACATTCTTTTTGGTCTCGTGCTTGTCTTCTGCAGGTTGTTGCCAGCTGGCAGTAATGTTGGAGGCTTTCTGTTTTGGTTGAGCTTTGTTCCAAAGAGTAGCAGTCCTCAGTTTTACTCTGCTGGTGTCTCGTTGTGAACTTGACTGTGACATGTGGCACTGTGGGGGTGCAGCAGTAATAATCTGGATACGCTAGGCCACATGTGTCAAACTCAAGGGCCGCGTGCCAAATCCGGCCCCTCGCAGACTTTGATCTGGCCCGCATATCAATTAAGGATCCCAATACATTTTGGACCGTCTAGTTTTTGTCGCTTTTTTGACATTTCTGCCACTTTTGGCGCTTCTTTCAATGTTTTTGTTGCTTTGTTCGACAGTTTTTGCCGCTTTTTTCTTTATTATTGTTTGTTGTTATTGTTATTGTTTATGAGACCCAAACTGTACGTGAGAAGACTTTATAAGACATGCAATAATACAGTCAAAGATATTTCACTTCTCTTAAATGAAAGCATGTTAATACACTTTACATGGCTGGCCCTTGATGGGATTCTTATTTCTAGAATTTGAGTTTGACCCCCCCTGTGCTAGACCTTTAAGCAATCAGCACAACTAATTAGTGAAATGAAACTGCTCTGAGATTGGTGGCAGACTGAACAATGTTATTTCAGCATGATGTATCAACAGATGTGTATTTCATTCAGGCTATAGAACAAATTATGGTTGTGTAGTAAAGTTGATTCATGACTTAAGTAGAGTCATTGTTGTTGTCTTTATTGTTCTTACTAGGGGTGCACGATTCAGAAAATGTCACGATTAAACATTGATTTTCAGGCTCAAGATTCGATTCAAAATCGATTTTGGCTTCAAAAACGATTCTCGATTAAAAAAAACATTCACAATATGTAAATGTAGTTACTTTTCCCATGTGATTGCAGTAGACATACAATAAAAAAATAAATAAAACAAAATTAAAAAGTATCAATCGATTTTTGGAATTCTATGAATCGACTTTGAATAGGTAGAGCTTGAATCGCGATTCGAATGTGAATCGATTTTTTTTGCACACCCCTAGTTCTTACTTGATTTTTGTTTGTGTATTATTAGTATTAGTATTATTATTATTAATAAAGAGATTCCCAATGATATTTTGGAATTGCACTAAAGTGAGGGACTCACAAATAGGATGCTAATCCCTATAACGATTGCTTCCCACAATCAAATGAACATGATTGAAATGCGTTCTCCGCTCATAGGAACCTCGGCTGCATACTGCAACAAGTGTTGAGCAAAGGGGAAAGCTCTGTGTGTGTGTGTGTGTGTGTGTGTGTGTGTGTGTTTGTGTGTGTGTATGTGTGTGTGTGTAAGAGGGAAAGAAAGAGTGTGTGTGTCAGGAGTATGAAGGTAGCAGTAAAGTCATAGCTTTAATAACGTATAATATGTACAGTTTAGGCTATTTGTTGGTGAATAAATGCAACAACTTCTCAAGACCCATCCAACTACCTGTCGTCTGGGTTCTGTTGCACATTGCATTGCAAACACACTGCAAACTGTGAAATGCAGTCTGAGTAATGTTCGTCTCCAGGATGGTGACCCCTGAAAGAAACTGTCTTACAACACACTTCTAAACACATAAACACACAAGCTCAGATAAAAATGACAATGATAGTAATATGTGATATTCCCAAAAAACATTCCTTTGCCCTTGAGGTAAATAAAGGAAGTAAATCAAACATAAGACAAGTCGTCCAGTTCCCTAATCCACTGGGAAATTCCACAGTTTTACATGAACGGGCTAGACACAAATATCACAAAGCCCCCTGGATGAATACTCAGAATGCATCATTTGAGGTTAAGAAAAACATCTTATGTATGAGTTTGAGCCAATTTATTCTCTCTTTACCAAAAGAATTGTAATTGGATCAGTTCAAATCAACTGGGTTTAACATAAGTTTTCTTTCCAGGCTCACCTCTCCTCCTGTTTGCCAACCGGCGTGACGTACGATTGGTCGATGCAGAGGGCGTGCGGGGGGAGTCGGCCATCGTTGTTAGTGACCTGGAGGATGCAGCAGCGGTGGACTTCCTGTATTCTGAGGGCCTGATATTTTGGACAGACGTCAGTGAGGAGGCCATCAAACAGACACACTGGAATCAGTCATCCAACTGTAAGACTGCACACTGTTTCCTGGGTGTTAATTCTCATGCTTAGTGAAGGTTTCCTCATAAACACCAGCAGTAAAGGTGGTTTTGTACATATGTTCAGGGGTTAAAGTGGGCCGGAACAATCTGGAACAGCGTTCCGGCACCTTCGATTAACAAGTAAATGAATCAAATTGGCGGTTTCATACTTCAGTGTTTCCCGTTCTTTTAAAAATAACGCCAAACTTCCATTGCAGTGTTTCCCCTGTTCAGTCTCAGCAGTGCACCACCGTCTGACTGTGGTGAGTTCACATGTCTATAAAAATAGCAGGACAGTCGAGTACTGTCTGTTAAAGTCAGTTGAATGGGGCTACGTTCAGACCTGACAAAACGTAGCAACACGTTTATTTAAACTGAAACGGGGGTGCGTTGAACACCTTGTTGTGTGCGCAAACGCGCTGCCTTTTTATTAAAGCGTAACTCTCGCCAAAATGCAACCTAGGATCTTTTTGTGAATGTACCCGAATCAAACTTTAGTTTAATAGCATAATTAGGACGGAAGCGCACGTATCAGGGAGGACAGTAAAAATGGAAAGCTCCTCAAGCTTAGTTCCATATAAATGCATGGATAATTCGTTGTTTTGTCGTTAGTGAAAAACAATATTGACCTTGTAGTTGAAAAAGGAGCCTCATATAAGAATGACATTTCCTCATATGGAGTCCGTTCCTTTGCATTCGGAGATCAACACTTTTTGACTGGCGAGATGGCTGTGACCGGAAACAACAACAGCTAAAGTGAGTCGTTCAAAACCTTTGTTTTTAGTAAACTCTGGGTACACAAACAATGTTCTCAATGCTGGAGTTGAGATCGAGTTGTGTCGAGCCTTCTTAGTGTTTTAAAAATAGTGATTTTGATGTGATCATAGTAGTGCCCCTAGCACTCCCATTCAAAAGGCCATTTGACCAAAAAACGAAAATATGGTAAATCTTAAAAGTGGCGATTCCGTCCTAATTATGCTTTTCAAAAGTTTGACTCAGGTACATTCACAAAAAGACCCTAGGTTGCATTTTGGCACAAGTTTACAGACACTGTGCTGACTGACCTGTGACACAGCCAATAAACCAGAGACACACCCACCAAACCAGAGAAAAAACATACCTCAAAGCCCGTTGCACACCTTTTCACACTGTTCCGAGTAAACACGGAAACCGTAGCAAAGCGGTGCACACCATTTTGAGATTGAACGTGCCCCAGGTGATGATCACGTTGCCTGTAGGCTACGGTTTACAAACAGGCTACACGACACGGTAACATGCTGAAGATCCAATGTTTTTAGATGAGCTAGACAGAGAGCAACCCCTCCCTGATCTTAGAGTTCCCCCACCTGCCAAATCCCACTTTAACCCCAGCATATCTTCCCTGGTTTGATGAAGAATGCATCCTTTCTCTTTCACCTTCTCACACTGTGTATGTTTTCTGGTTGCAGCCCTTAAAGAGGCGCTGGGAACGGGCCAGACTGTGGTTGTATCAGGGCTGGACAGTCCCGATGGGCTGGCCTGTGACTGGTTGGGCAGAAAGCTCTACTGGACAGACTCGGAGACCAATCGGATTGAAGTGGCCAACCTAGACGGCACCTCCAGGAAGGTCCTGTTTTGGATGGACTTGGACCAGCCCAGGGCTATCGCTCTCAACCCTGCTCAACGGTAACAGAGACACTCTTCATAGTATGCTTAGACCGCCATAGTACTCTTGTCTGCAGGACAAACATGGACTATAGCGCAATAGATTTATTGAGACTGAGGCTGATAATAGTAACAGGTAAAACTGGAAAGCTGACAGTGAAACTGGGGCTCTGGATCAATCATTATAAATGTCTCTTCAAAAATGTGATATGTGTGGATTTCCCTGTAGTTTGCCTGTTTTTCTGGACAATCCAAAGTCAACACTTTTCGGGATCATCATCATCAAAGCCTAGATTTACACTGTAAAACCCAAACTGCATGGCTAGATATCACAAGACAGATGTGAGAAAATATGTTTCTTGAACAGACCCTTTGAAGGCCTCCCTTAGATTGTCACTTTCTTTAGCCTTTTGTTTTTAAGAGCTGGACAGACAACATGCTCAGGTAGCCAAGCATACCTGAGCTGATGGTGTAGGGTGCAATGACAGGGAGATATGAGAGATAATAGGAAAGATGGTGGAAGAGAAGGCCTGTTCTGCAGAGTTTCCGTTTTCTGTGGTTTGTTCTCACACCCCCACCCCTCCCTCTCTCTCTTTCTCTCTCTTTCTCTCTCTCTCTTTCTCTCTCTCTCTCTCTCTCTCTCTCTCTCTCTCTCTCTCTCTCTCTCTCTCTCTCGTAAAACAACTTGTTGGATCAGCAAAACCTGAGCTCCTCAGATGATAGATTTACTGTTGTGGGTTAATTTTGTCCTGTTAGAATACAGTGTAGCAGAATGATTGTGTGTTAACAGTTTTCATGATGGTTTGGGCTACAGAACTCTCCAACCATGACTTCTGCAGACCTTGTATAAAGACACTGTACTTAAACTAGAGGTTCAATGAGTCCATTGGCCTCCTTAGTTCAGGCTGAATGCACTGAATCCTTTCCTTTCAATAAACACTCTCTTTCTTCCTGTATTACCCAAGCAGTATGACTCCATCATACTGTAAACAGCCTGAACACCATGTCTGCGCCAGCCAGGAACAGAGTCAGATTGAACCGCTAGCATTTCTATAGATCACGATAGCCACAGGGTGTGTCTGTGTTGGGAGTTGTTGGTCATACTGTAACTGAACCTCGTGGGTGCAGGGTCGGTGGGACAAAAGAGTGTATAGGCCAAGAACACAAACAGGTTGTCAACTGTCCTTTTATACTTGCTGAGTCAAATGCAACAACAGGTACGAAGACCACAACTACAACTATAAGGGTGTTTTCACAATTGGTCCGTTTCAGCCCTCCAAAAGAACTCAGACCTATTAGTCAGCATTTTTTGCGCATATGTGAGCACTCCAAAGGGACTCAGACCCCCCCGGAACGAACCTTACCCAGACCCCCAGGAGGTGGTCTGAGTATGTTTGCTTCAAGTCTGCGTTGCGGTTCTCTTCACCTTTGCATTGTGAACACAACATGCTTCAGGTTCGCTTTGCCCTTTTGCCTTTGCCAATGTATTTTAGCCCCGAGGCCCTATCAGAGCTGAAGTGGACCAGAAAGAGAACTGTGTCCTCTTTCATGTAGTCTATATCGACGATGTTCCACTTCCGGGTTTGCTCCGGTGCCGCTGGAAATTCTGCTGGATGTCCTTCCCCTTCCTCTTTCTTTGTGTTGGCGTTCTAAACTGTGGTGGATTTCTGAGGACTATGGTTAACTGCTCCTCCTCCTATTTTGCAGCGGCACCGTTGCTCCGTCCGGCCCTTAGCACCGCCCAAGACGATTGTGATTGGTTTAAAGAAATGCCAATAAACCAGAGCATGTTTTTCTCCCATCCCAGAATGCTGTGTGGACTAGCCAGACCTTCCCCCGCAGCGCTGTTGAGGAAGGTCTGGCAATGCGAGACTATCTTTCAAGTAAACTGACATTGTGAACACAAAAAGAACTGAGTCCCTTTTCTTTTGGTCCACTTTAAGAGGACTGAGTTTGGTTTGCGTGAAGAGGACCATATGTGAAAGCACCCTTAGATGCAGGTTGTTCTTGTTCTTTAAATCAGTGTACAATATGTGAATTCAAGTCAGTTCAGCTTTGGATGGTTCAAGCAGAGACGGTTTGGAACCGAGACGCCCCAACTCAGAGTAGTTTCCTGTATGTCTGAGTCCTGTGGGTTGGTCCACTGCCACGTCTCTTTAGGAGTGTGAGTAAGGTTTGTTCCAGAGGGGTCTGAGTCCCTTTGGAGTATTCACATAGCACAGAAAATGCTGACTAATAAGTCTTCATTTAGAGGGCTGGAACGGTGTGAAAACACCCTTCTTGTTGTAGTTGTGGTCTTTGTACCTGTTGTTACATTTGACTCAGCACGATTATTTACAGATATGATCATAGACTGTGTAACTGTCTTCTGACAAGCAGAAGAGAAACATGATTAGTTTCTATCCAAAATTCATATTGTAACTTTCCTAGTTCCTGTTTGCTAGTCAGGTGTTCCACATATGTCTGTGTCTAGCCATGATTACCAAGTATCTGCAGGGTTTTTCCTGCTCTCAGGATTTTTCCTGCACTCAGGATTTTTTGGTGCACTCTGAAGAGGTTTTAGCCAGCGCCAAAGGAAAATACTCAGCGTGGTCCCATTGACTGGAGCAGTGAACAACGTTTCCATTGCACAAGAACCTTACGGGATGGGAATGATTGTTCCAGGTACCCTCAGGTGTTACCAGGGAAACAGAGTTATTGTTTGAAAAAAACTTTACATTTTGGTTGGTCTTTAAAAAATTATTTGGCAATTGACTGTGGTATAAGCGGGTTAATGCCCTTCCAGGTGTGTTAATGGCTGACGGGGAGGCCAGAGCCATTTGACGTGCGGCGCAGAGCATATATCCCATTATATTTTTATATTATAATTATAAATTGTCATCTTTCGCCTGAAATTATCGTTTTCCTTTAGATATAATTAAAGACATTTCCACCATAAATGATTGCATAAAAATGTACCACAATGCAGAAAATGAAAATGTATCGGAGGAGGACCCCCTGACCCCAAGGCCCATTCTGAGCCAGAACAAATCCTTATCTGTACAGTATGAGAGCCATGAGGAGTTTGGATATACAATTAGTTTTATCAACATTTAACAAGATTATATTTATATTAGTCTCGCATGCCCGGACCCTCCTCCACAGCGCTGCAAAGGAAGGTCTGGCTAGTCCACACAGCATTCCTGGATGGGAGAAAAACGTGCTCTGGTTTATTGGCATTTCTTTAAACCAATCACAATCATCTTGGGCGGCGCTAAGCACCAGACGGAGCCACGGTGCCTCTGCTAAATAGTCTCAGGAAGGAACTTGTTTTGGTGGAACGTGTACGTTCAAAAGTAGTTTTAGTCGTGCAACAGAAAACTCAGATTGGACAGATAGTCTAGCTAGCTGATTTACCCTGCAGAGATCTGAGGAGCAGTTAACCATAGTCCTCACAAATCCACCAGAGGTTAGAACGCCAACACAAAGAGAGAAAACAAATCCCGGAAGTGCATCGTTATAGACTGTATTTATATATACTCATCAGTACTCGAATTGCAAACTGGGCCCTGTGTTTGTTTCATTGACATGTTTCTTCTGTTTGTCCCTCCAGTTACATGTACTGGACAGACTGGGGAGAGGAGCCCAGGATAGAGCGTGCTGGTATGGACGGCAGCAACAGGTACTCTATCTATTCAACCCTTAAGCTCTTCTGTATTTACAGTCATATTGTAAAGCCCAGTTCAGACCAAAGATTCGTGATGAGAAAAAAACGTTGCAGGAGAAGTTTCAACGCTGCAGACCGGCGCATTGCAAGTAGTTGCAAGTTTCGACTCATCTCGTCGCGAACCTTCGGTCTGAACTGGACTTTGCAGTACAGTATTCCCGGTGCAGCCAGTACAGAAGCAGTAACAATCCTAAAGAAACATAACCAAATGAGAGCACCAGTTGTACAATCATTTCATTTGCCTCTGTCTCTAACAGGAAAGTTATCGTGGTGGTGGACATATACTGGCCCAACGGTCTGACCATAGACCTGGTGGAACAGAAGCTGTACTGGGCCGATGCCAAACTTAGCTTCATTCACAGAGCCAACCTGGACGGATCCGCACGGTATGGCACTCTGTCTATGTCTGTGTATGGGAGTGAATACAGTTCAAAGTAAACAGTAGACCTGTGCTAACTTACATGACATTTCCTTAGTATGCTTATATTTAATTCATAAACCAATATTAAAAAGAAAAAAGCTCTCTGAGCTTATTTTAAGAAGTTACATTTCATCTTAAGTACCTGTAATCTCAAATGAACTTCCATGTGGGGAGTGGAGAGGATTTTTACAGATACAGTTCAGTCAGCCAACATACACAGAGAAGTTTATTGATATGAGAATACAGCCTGGCAGTACAGTTCATCTCTGCCATCTGGGCTCAGATAGAGCCGTGATGATATAAAATATCTCTCCCCAGATGACGAGTCAGAGTGCACGTGGATGCGGTAGTAATGATGCTGGCAGATATATTTGCATAGAGCAATGAAGCAGCTGCTCTGGCAGAACAGGGGAGGTGTCTAACTTTTTTTGTACACCTTAAACTGACCACAAAATGGTAGTTGTGTTAGATATAGGGCTGGGCGCTATGGCCTAAAATTGTTGCTGTCGCTACAACATTTTGCTAGCTTATTAGAAATTTTATTGCAGCCAGGGGGGTCTAGCCACTCTCCGTTGGCTTGCGAGCTGGAAAAACCAAACTCTGGTCAGGCCAATCACATCACACATCACGTGTATAGAGTCAGTGGGCGGGCTTATGGCTGCGGCTGCTGGGAACAGCGGTCTTCTGGAAGACTTGGAGTTAAGCTTTTCTTTGAGAAAAGTTTAATCTATCAACTAGCTTCGCTACCTTCTTTGTTGCTCTGCCTGGTTGTAGTGCTATCCTATTGCGTGCAGAGGGAATTTGAAAGACAACCGTTTGTCCCGCCCCTCGGATTGAGCTCCGTTAATGTGAGTTCCCAGACCCAAAATCTTGATGTGGGTCTGGTATGTCAGGCTAACATTTTGCTGCTCTTTTGCAACAATATTAGGCTGAAAAAACATGCATACAGGCTGAATTTCACCGCTACATGGTTAAACCATATTATCTCTTACCAGTGTATCTCTGTGTGTACTTCATCCACAGCAATCCCACCAATTGGTCCCAAAACGTCCCAGTTAGAGAGGAAATGGTGTAAACATGTTCTTTGTAAATCTTTACAATCATTCCCTGAAAGAACCAAGCAGGCCTGTCTTGTTGCACCGTCCAAATCTTCTTCACAACTTGACATTTTCAGCGTGTAGCTCGCTAGCTCGAAGGTTGTTGTTGTTTCCCGAAGAGAACAGAGTTTGAGAACAGAAACACAGAGGACAGCTGAGGGACATCCGGTGGAACATGTGAGGCAATTATTCTGGAAATATCGTTGATCCAGACTAGGTTCAGCCAAATACCCACACACTAACACCAGTAGCTTACTTGATATGATTGTCTCAGTTATCAGCTGCTATAATGGACAAACCTACATTACCTGTTTGATGAAGGTGGAAATAAAAAACACTACCAACTTAAAATTCTTGCACCTTTTAAATGTTACAGTACAAAATATTTACTTGTGTTTCAGGACCCCCTATTGAAACTTGAAAGATCAGCAGAAAATACTTTGAGTTTTCACTATGTCCAACAGAGAAAGGGACAGGCAGAATTAAAGAAATATGAAGAGAGAGAGAGAGAGAGAGAGAGAGAGAGAGAGAGAGAGAGAGAGAGAGTATGAGAGAGTTGTCCAACACAAACAGCTGTGGTATGGAGGCCCCAGTTAAAAAACACACACACACACACACACACACACACACACACACACACACACACACACACACACACACACACACACACATCCCATCATTCTTTCTCCACATCGTATCATTCTCTCTGTTTCAGAATGGTTCAGGTCCGACCTCGTTAGATTGTGACGTTGTGACTTTGAGGTAAAAAAGGGCTGGGTATCGTTCAAACAATGTTCAATACTGATACTGGTGTCGATACCTGTTCCTGAACAATATTTTTCAATACCAATTTTATCAAAATCCATTTTAACAAAAAGGAATTACAACATTATACGTTACGGTACAAATCTTTTGTCACCTCTTTTACACCTATGTGACGCACACTGTAGTCAAGCCTCTCAAAATACAACCATGCACGCGCGCACACACACACACACACACACACACACACACACACACACACACACACACACACACACACACACACACACACACACACGTGTCTCTACGACGTGTAACATTAGACAGCCAATCACAGACATTATTATATCTTCATAGAAGCATGCTGCATGCTGATTGGCTCACTGACGCAAATAACATTTACTCCTTAGGTATTGAAGTTTGGTATTGAATGACAAGGCATTTTTCGATACTCGATACTATGGAGGCAATTCGGCCGGTGCCTTAAAAGTATCAAAGTTCGGTACCCAGCCCTAAAAGAGGTGCATGTTTGAACCCATTCTTCTTAGCCGATTCAAATTGTATGTGTCAAACGCTGATCACAGGACCTTTGTTGTACGCATATCCCATCTCTCTTTCCTGTCATCACTTTATTGTCGGCTGTCCAAAAAAGCATAAAATGCCCAAAAATGGTATTTAAGTCTTATAATTATTAATAATAAATAATAATTAATAGCCTTAATTCACATTCCATTTTAGCTCATTATTTTTAACACAGAGAGTTAGGAATGACTGTAAAGGCAGCTGTTCTTTTGGAAACTGCTACTAGTGTGGCTCATTTCTACAGTTGTTACAATATGGTCCAGTCGCGGCAGACGGCCGCCCACCTGATGTTTCTGCCTGTTAAAAGGTCCTCGCCACTGTTGCAACAAATGCTTGCTTTTGGAGGAATTGTTGGCTTTCTGTAAATTATAGAGTGTGGTCTAGACCTAATCTATCTGTAAAGTGTCTTGAGATAACTTCTGTTATGATTTGACACTATATATAAAATGTAATTGAATTGGTGTCCAGGTTGGATTAAATCCAAACCAAAATTTGGTGGAAATGTTTTACGCTGTTGGAAAAATGTGGCATCTGTTCCTCTGACAGCAGCATGCTAGTTCTGCTGCCATCATGTGTGTATGTACTAGGGATGCACCCATACTGATGCCAGTATCGGGTATCGGTCCGATGCCGTGCACATGTACTCTTACTTGTAGTCATAAAATTACTCCGATACTACCAGAGGTGGAAAAAGTACTAAAATATTGTACTCAAGTAAAAGTACCAATACTTTGATATAGTATTACTTAAGTACAAGTGAAATTACCTATCTGAAAAATTACTTAAGTAAAAGTAATAAGTAGTTCATTTAAAATGTACTTTAAGTAAAAGTTACTTAGTTACATAAAAAAAAACCCTGTAAAACAGGGCGGGGGGATTTAGCCAGTGTCCAACATATGTTGTCCTACGGGTTGCTAGTGCTAGACAAAAATTAGCAATGCCACGAAACATGAAAAAACTTTGTTTGAAGTACCAATGCACAAATCCTTACCAAAACATGCTTCCGCAGATTAGATGTGGAGTTATTGAATGCAGCCAGTTCAGTCACCTCTGGCAGGCACATCTGGCATTGCATGATGATGCTACTGGTCCTCTTGAATTTAAATGAAAAACAGTCTTTCAAATGTGGCCAAGGATTTTCATCGTGTTGGGCAGCAGAATTCGATGTTTCAGCTAGCATTTCTACTGAAACAGTCTCTGAACCGTCGTCGCTCGCCTGATCCACCTCCATCTCGTTCTCATTCTCCTACAGAGAGACTTGGCGCCTGGTAGGCAGCCTAGATGCTGATCATTCCTCACTGTGGTGGTTCAAGGCGCGATTTTTTTTCTTCATTTCGGTTTTCGTTAGTCAAAGTTTTTTTTTTTTTACTCCGTAACAGATGGCATTTGTAATGTAGCAAAATGCAATACTTCACTCAAAACGTAATCAAGTACATTTTAAATTACCGATTTTAAAAACTACTTGAAAAATACAAAATACACAACAAAACTAACTGTGAGTAAATGTATTTCGTTACTTTCCACCTCTGGATACTACCACACCCGATACTACCTCATAGCAATGTGACTTAACTTCTCCGTCAAGCAGGTATAGCGACGGAAGAGGATCAATGCCAACAGTTTTTGGCCTTAAAAAAATAACTAGGCTCTTGTGCAATGCATGATTGCACTTGGCGACCAGCCATTGTTAGTCTCGAGCTGAGAGATTCTCAGCCATCACCACATCACAGAAACCGTGTTTCCAAAGCTGCTTTGTGAAAAAGCACACCAGCAGCCTGTTGCCCGTAAACTTCACCACTGATATTTGGAGTAGTGGTGTTAGCTCAATGTCTCTCGTCAGCTTAATGGGCATAAACATGAATCTGCGCGGTTTCTACACAGCGCTGTTTTAACAACCACAGCGCTACTCTGTAAATAGCGTTTTTTTTCACAAACAGGCTGAAACGAAAGCTCTCGGCGTGTAGTCTAACTGTTTTAACTGTTTAAACTAATAGTTTGCCACAAGTCTTTAAATTGGACACAATCTTGTGAGCTTAACTGCTGCCGTAAACAACCCATCCTCTCCGCTGGATCAGTAAATCCACATGGGTACTTAATATGCACGGGAATGACGTCATCTGACTTTGCGTTCTTCATTCTTTCTACACTTCACTTAGTATTTTCATATCAGGAATGATATGATTTATTTTATTGACACTAGCCCGGGGAAATATCCAGGCCCAGGCACTGAGCTTTGAATAGAAAAATAGGCGTGGTACTTTGAAAATACTGCTTTGTTCTAATTGACAACAATATCAGAGAAGGCCCAAATCATCGGTGTGTCTGAAAACACCCTCGGACCCCAGAGGGATTATTAAGTACTCGTATCGGTACTCGGTTTCGGCGAGTACCCAAATGTAAGTACTTGTACTTGTACTTGATCTTAAAAAAAGTGGTATCTGTGCATCCCTAGTATGTACGTTAGGAAGATGTGTTGTTCTGTTGCACGAATGCTCATCGAGTCACAGTAGAGACATGGACACATGCAGCTCAGTTAGAACGGGAGGCTTTCATCAATGATATAGTTTGCCTTGTCTTCCAATTAATACACACGCACACACACACACACACACACACACACACACACACACACACACACACACACACACAGACACACACACACACTGAACAGAGCTTTGAAATCTGGAGTTGATTAAATTTGTCCTTATTTTTCTTTTCTTAACCACTGCTGGCAGTCTGCTCTGCTTTTACAACACACACACACACACACACACACACACAGGACTGAAAATGATGATTGATGAAAGCCAGTTTCTGGTGTGTTGATATTCTTAATACACGCCTCCTTTGATCCGGTGCCTAAGTGTGTTTGTGTGCGTGCATTTCCCTGTAAGTGATTTTAAAGTGTGTTTTAGAAAAGAGCCACTCTCGCCTGATTCAATCTAACACTTCTCTCCGCTTCATGCTCTTTGTAATTGTTTGGCCCTAAGGATCGGGAGAGGGCATACCTTCACCGAGGCTGCACAATGTGCTGCTTTATTAAGAAAGTGCGTATTGGCGTCCACATTGCAGTGGAATGTGGTCTAGATGTTCATGGTCCCGGGGGGGAGGATGCCTAATGGTTCTCTGACCTTTCCTCTCGTGCCTCCATCAGGGCTAAACTTCCCTTTTACACCAGATGTCTAATGAGCAGCTTGTGATGACGTGTGTGCTCCTCAGAGAAGAACTCCTTTACATTTCAATTCTTTCATTTTCAGCGCTTTTCTTAAAAACCACCCTCATGCCAAGAGGACAAGCTCATTAAATTTTCCTCTCATGCCACCCTTATGACACATTAGACCCCCTTTCTGTTAGCTCCACTGCTGATGATGCAAAATCCTTTGTTTGTTGTTCAAATAGTCCAACACCTTTTGTTTTGTGTGGTTTAATGGGCATTGCAGTTTAGGAGTCAATAGTGGCTCTCTGTTAGCAATAGTGTTTTTTGCGTCTGTGTGTTTCTGTCAACTTTGAATGAAGAGTATTTTACGATGCTAAAATGACTGTTTATTTACATGGAGTCTGGTGGCTTTAGCGAACGCAATTTTGCGGATGTTTTTATGTTTAAAAAAAGGATCTTACTCTTTAACAGAAAGGTCGACCTCCTTAGAAATCCTTTCCATAATGTTGTCAGACACTTAGGGTCCTATCTTGCACCCGGCTCAGCACAGCGCAAAGCCCGACCCAAGTGTCTTTGCTAGTTTAAGATCGACGCAGTTGTCAATTTCCCGTCCCACGCCCATGTCGTTTAAATAGCAAATCTAAATCGCCCATCTGTGGCCCATGGGCGTGCTGGTCTTACAGGGAGGTGTGTTCAGGTGCATTCTGGGTGTAATGCTATCTTGAGGCAGCGTGAAGTGATCGCGCCATTGACCGACAAAAACCTGGTCTAAAGTCAATAAGGCAGCATTTCATTATTTTAACAGCACATTAGTAAAATGCTCCTAGGCTCGTGGACAGCTCGCACACTATGCTTGTTACACACACAGGGACGCACAGCAGCACACAAATATGCAAAAGATTAAAAATAAAAATATTACGGTGCAAATCCGCCATCATAACAGCAATGCTCCAAGGTCCAAACGCGCCTGGCTTTTAAAGGGAATGGGAGATGACACTCTGATTGGTTTATTGCATGTTACGCCCAAAACACACCTATGAATTAATGAAGACACTAAGTACAACCCTTTTGAACCATGCGCCCGGCGCACGGACCCTTTTTTTAGCCGTCACACTAGCAAAAGTGGATTTGGACACGCCCTAAACGCACCTGTGCCAAGCGCTTCACGCCGTGCGTTAAAATAGGGCCCTTAGAATATTAATCTGAACCTGTCAGCGGCAAAACAAGCACTTTTGTAAACGTAAATACCAGCTGCACAATTGTCCTATTAACTAACATTGTAGCTTGTTTCTCCGCTGCAGACTGCAGCGATCTTGCTTAATACTAGACCAGTGTCAAAGATTCTTATTCCCATCAGTCACTTAGACACAAAAACATAGGAAAATAGGGTCCAGGTTGAAAAAAGGGTACCCTTTAACATGTAAAGAGTAATTACACAACCAACGTTCTGAACGGACACAGGATACAGGAGACAGCCGTCATGTGTTGGCATAGTTTAAAGCCAGTTTATCTCTGGCTTTAAACTGCTTAGCGGTATCTCAAAATATCCCATCAAAATACACACAGTTTTAAATTTCCCAGATTTTAGAAGTATTTTGAGTTCCCTTCCATGGTAGACAAGTAGCAGTTTGCAATACAGCACAAAACAGCAACCTTCCTCTGATTCTTCGCTTGTGTTTTTGTCCTGCAGTGAAACAGTGGTGGAGGGCACGCTGACCCATCCGTTTGCTCTAACTCTGTCTGAGGAGACCTTATACTGGACCGACTGGCAGACCCGCTCCATCCACGCCTGCAACAAACACAGTGGAGACAAAACCAGAGAGATCCTCAGTGGGATTTACTCTCCTATGGACATCCAGGTCCTGGAGGCCCATCGGCAGCCTTACAGTAAGAAAAGTCTTTCCCGTATATGTGTACAGTACAGTCAGCGGTGGAAGAAGTATTCAGATCCTTTACTTCAGTAAAAGTCCTAATAACACACTGTAAAAATACTCTGTTACAGTAAAGGTCCTGCATTGAAAATGTTACTTTAGTAAAAGTCTGTAAGTATCATCAGGAAAATGTACTTGAAGTATTAAAAGTAAAGAAGAATCCTCCCATTTTAGAAGCTGTGAAGGATCCAACCAGTTGTGTGTTTAATGGTCTGATCATCTCAGCTGGACTTGTAGCCGTTATATTGTTGGCTAGTTTACTTTAGAATAAAACATCAGATTTTATAAACTACATGTGTTTTGTGTGCAGAAATCTTAATGTGTAAAGTAACTAGTAACTAAAGCTGTAACAGATGAATGTAGTGGAGTAAAAATATTTACTAAATATTTCTCTCTGAAATGTAGCGGAGTAGAAGTAGAAAGTGGCATGAAAAGAAAAGACTCAAGTAAAGTACAAGTACCTCAACATTTGGACTGAAGTACAGTACTGGAGTAATTGTACTTAGTTACATTCCATTACTGAGTACAGTACATGTGCAGTAGAGTGAGTGGTGTCATTGATCTGTGATAAATGATTGCAGTTTTACATACTTGCTGTTATAAGAAGCTCATCATATTTTCTTCTTCTTCTGTCTCTCTCTGTCTTGGCTGCAGTCCAGACTCCCTGTAGTGACACTAACGGAGGCTGTAGTCATCTCTGCCTGCTCTCTCCAGTCCAGCCCTTCTACAGCTGTGCCTGCCCCACAGGAGTCCAGCTGAAACCAGATGGAAAGACATGCAAACCAGGTATGGGTCCTATTCACACTAGTTCTGTCCTTGACTAAAGCAATTCTTAGCCGGCTAACGGCCAATTTATGCTCCTGCGTTAAATTGACGCTGTGGGTACGTACATAGGTACGCAGAGATACCGACCCTACGCCGTAGCCTGACGTCACCTCTCAAAAAATGTAACTACACGTCGCGGTGATGCAGACAACTGTGATTGGTCCGCTCGGCCGTGGCTTGGTAGCGTTGCATTTCCCCCGACCCATTTCCTGGTTCTCCTTCTCCATAAACATGAAATCAAGGAGAGGGTTAACTTCTCCTGCTCCAGATTTCCCACCATGGTCAGAAAGAACAGGGGAGACACTTTGTTTCTCTCACTATGACTCTAGAGTCACTACTCACTCTGAAGATAATCACCATCACTCTCTCACTCTCTCTACCACACACTCCCCACACACACACACCTCACAGACCTCCTCTCCACCACAGCTTCATATGTCTCCTGTATTTGTTTGTGCTGGACACATATTATGGTTAGGATTTTACTGGTTATGAATGCAAGTGAGATACTGGACTCAGAGTCATTAGGATTTGCTGTTGCTCACCTGCATCACCATTTTCTCTGGTGTGTAATGTAGTGATGCAGCCTGGAGTGTATCAGCTTGAAAACAAGTAGCAGTGACCTCTGTGTGAGCAGACTGGGACACTAACTGACCAGGCCGCCATGTTGATTCCCACGATGCTGAAACAATAGAGCGTTCTTCTGCAGAAACACAACACTGTGTTAGAGCACGTCTGTGTCTGTTAGGCTGTGTTATGTGAATGTATTACATTTGAATGAAGCATGCCAACCAATCACTTAGCCACCGTTGACAATAAAAACAACAATGCTCTATTGTGTCAGCCTGCAGTGTGTGTGTGTGTGTGTGTGTGTGTGTGTGTGTGTGTGTGTGTGTGTGTGTGTGTGTGTCTTTGTGTCCGTGC
The DNA here is from genome assembly GCF_008315115.2 of Sander lucioperca. NCBI lineage: Eukaryota > Metazoa > Chordata > Actinopteri > Perciformes > Percidae > Sander > Sander lucioperca. The sequence continues at coordinate 38,826,610 of NC_050179.1, read as the reverse complement.
TTCTAATTTGTTTTGCTTGGCTGGTTAAATTGAAGGCGTTTGTTATTATGCTGGCAGCAGAGCGCGGTCGTGTGTGTGTGTGTGTGTGCCTGAGACTGTTTGTCAGGGGTCTTTAAGTGTCTGAGTGAAGTCAAGCGAAGAGAAGAGTGGAATCACAGGCGCTTTCCCTCCCTTTTCCCGTCATTTATCCCCCCCCTCGCCTCAGTCATTTAGGTAACGATGGAACAACTTTCAATGTCAAATCTGATTGGTGCCAAGGCTGAGAGATGCCAGATTTTGATTGGTTGTGAAAATGCAGCTGGAACGAGAGAGGGAGAAAGATTTACATAATTTGCAGAACTACGTGTTTTTGATATCTGAGCTATCTGACATTATTTTAGATATTGGAGATGATGTACTATGTAGAGCTGCATTAGATTAACTGATTAGTTGTCAACTATTTAATTAATCGCCAACTATTTTGATAATCGATTAATCGGTTTGAGTCATTTATTTTTCTCATGATAAAAGTCAGAATTCTCTGATGTCAGCTTGTTAAATGTGAATATCTTCTAGTTTCTTCTCTCCTCCGTGACAGTAAACTAATTATCTTTGAGTTGTGGACAAAACAAGACATTTCAGGACGTCATCTTGGACTTTGGGAAACACTGATCCACATTTTTCACCATTTTCTGACATTTTAGAGACCAAACAACTCATCCATTAATCGAGAAAATAATCAACAGATTAATCGACTATGAAAATAATCTGTAGTTGCATGCCTAGTACTGTGTATTGCGTAATGTGCTTTAGCAGAGTACACAATTAAATGATGTAGGTTTTGTAAAATGTAGATTTTTATTTTACACCTACATGAAATGTCAGTATTATTTCTGCTATAATGTCACCATGGCTTTGTCTGAAGATTCAGATGAATTGATCTAAAATGTGAGACAGACCAGAAAGACAGAAAGACAGAAAGACAAGGCAATAGGGGAATAGAAAGAGAGAGACACTTTGAACTGCTTTAAATGTGAGCTCTTCGGAGTCAGAGGTGTGCGAGACAAAGGAAAACAGTTAATTGTCTCCCAGGAGATGAGTTTGGCTCCTGTTAACTCTGAAGCAACAGCCCAAACCCGGTTTGGGATCCCCGAGGACAGCAGAGCCCTTTGTTTCTACACTGGATGAAGCAGAGACTAGTGATGATAGTAGATTTTGGCTCAGGCTTCAAATATTTTTCAGCCCAGATAGATCAATGTTTTTGGACTTTGCTTCTATGACTTTATTTGCCTGTAGGACATTATTATTGTTAGGCTATGTTGCTGCTGTTTTCCACTGCGGCTGCTTGTGTTGATGTTCTCTCTGCTTTAGGCAGGGCTGGAAAGTTACTAAGTATACTTACTCTAGTACTGTACTTAAAGGGTAACATTGTTTTTTTTCAACCTATGTTCGTATGTTTTTGTGTCTAATTGACTGTTGGGAACAGCAATCTTTGACATTAGTCCAGTATTAAGAGAGATCTCTGCAGTCTGCAGCGGCGAAACAAGCTACAATGTAAGTTAATAGGGCAGTTGCGCAGCTTCAATTTACCTTCACAAAAGGGCTCATTTTGCCGCTGACAGACTCAGGTTATTATTCTAAGTGTCTGACAACATTATGGAAAGGATTTCTAAGGAGGTTGACCTTTCTGTTAAAGAGTAAGATCCTTTTATTAAACATAAAAACATCCGCATAATTGCATTCGCTCAAGCCACCAGACTCCATGTAAATAATCAGTAATTTTAGCATCGTAAAATACAAGTTATTCAAAGTCGACATAAACAAAATAAAACTATGAAAAGCCGTCTTGGTTCGTCTTTCCGCTGTTCCAACAATCATCACTCTGGTTTAGTTGATATAAACACTTAGTTTACCGATTTACATGTGAAAATATACTGGCTCTATACACGCTAAAAGTACTGTTTATTTAAATGGAGTTTGGTAGGTTTAACCATAGCTCTCTCGGAGCTGTTTCTTGTTAAACAAAAAGGATCTTGTTCCTAGGTCTATCTCTTTAGGGATCCTTTCCATAATGTTGTCAGACACTTAAATAAAACAGCACTTTTAGTGGATGAAATTGACGATGCACATTTGCCCATAGGGTTACATTGCAGCCCGGTTCACAGCTGCTGGTTACAGCGTTCACGCTTAAGACAGATTGTTGTTCCCATCAGTCACTTAGACACCAAAACATAGGAAAATAGGGTCCAGGTTGAAACATACCGAAGTTACCCTGAAGTACAGTGTTGAGGTACTTTCACTTGACTTGAGTATTTACATTTTATGCTACTTTATGCTTCTACACTATATGTTAGCAGACTACCATTTATTTCACAGCTGTAGTTACTACTTACTTTTCATATTCAGCGTTTACAACACATATGACAAGCTTATAAAATACACTGAGTTGTTAAAGATGAAACCACGTGTCAGAGCTCTGTAAGTTGAGACATTTCCCCTTTAAACCTCTCAAATAGTTTGAGACCCAAATAGGTCAAATCATTCTGTTTCACACAAAAAACAAAGATTAAAAGAAAAGTCCAAAAAGGAAAACAGATTTGTGTAGCAGACCTTTGTTTTGTTTGGAAACCGACTTGAAATTTGTTTCACCACAGAACCATTGACATTTGGCTGTGGTGTTTGGCTCTAATCTGATACCAAGAACTCTGACTTGGATCTGCTGGATGGAGCCTTGATATCTATACTTTAATGACATGAGCTTTGGAGAAATGTACAAGTTTCCCAATGGGCGGAAAAATGTCTGCTCTTTGTCAAGTTTATAATGATACTGAGTGAACAGCAGATATGCAGAACTTTCTTCTATTCCTCTCCCATTAATCATCTCTGACCCCTCCCATTCATCTAGTGACCCTTAGAGGGAGCCCAACCCTGAGGCTGGGAACCACTGGACTAAAGTGTTATTATAAATAATTAAGTATTATTTTACAATGCATGACTTTTACTGTTAGGAGTATTTTGCCATCTTTTATTGATACTTTTAAAGTTATAATATGTGATATTTCTGCATTAAAATGTCTAAAAACTACTGGCCCTATGTTAAATATGTTGTTGAGTTGTGTATTTACATTCACCCAAATGTTTCCAACAATGCTCAAACCCAGTGAAATCTTGGTTTAAGCATTTTGTGTCTCCCCTCAAGAGAACAAGATTGGACAGCCTTTGTCATTTGAGCATCGATGTGAATGTCAGCATCACACCTAAAATTCAGACTTGAGACTTTTACTTTAAGACACAGCTTTATCAAGTATGAGAAAATACTCTACTATGATGACATTGTCAGTGTCTGGGCTTGGAGTTGGAGACTACTTTAGAACATGCATTACAAAGAAAGGTCTGCACACTGTAGCTCCATTATGTGCAATTTATTGGCACATTCTACAAATACGGTGGCAGTAGCTCAGTTCGTGGGGAGTTGGGTTAGGAACCGGAGGGTTGCAGGTTCAAGCCCCAGTACGGAATGTGGACTGGTAGCTGGAGAGAGGCCAGTTCACCTCCTGGGCACTGCCAAGGTGCTCTTGAGCAAGGCACCAAACCCCCCCTACTGCTCGGGGCGCCTGTCCAGCAGTATCAGCCCCCTTACTCTGACATCTCTCCATTAGTGCATGTATAGGACCTGAGCATGTGTGTACTTCAGGCCTGTGTGTAGTGTGTTCTAACAACAGAGTGAAAGAATTGTAATTCCCCCCCTGGGGCTCAAGTATAAATAAATTTAAAAAAGTTACGTTTCAAGCTAATGCTATTCTACAGACATACAATTGGGCCTCAACAAATAATAAAAACGTGTCTGGTTTATTCAGGAGCAGAGCAGGTTCTTCTGCTGGCTCGACGGACCGACCTGAGGAGAATCTCACTGGACCTGCCGGACTTCACTGACATAGTACTACAGGTAAACACACACACGCACACACACACACACACACACATGGCTGGAGGCTAGATATCGTCTTAGATTTTGGATATTGTAATATCGTAATATGGTATGGTACTGATGATTATTTATCAAAAATCTCATTGTGTAAATATTTTGTAAAAGCACCAATAGTCAACCCTACAATATTGCCGCAATATCAATATCGGTATGTTTGGTAAACAAATATCTTGATATTTGATTTTTTCCATATCGCTCAGCTCTAACACACACACACACACACACACACACACACACACACACACACACACACACACACACACACACACACACACACACGTATTCATCCCTGTTCCTCTGCTCATGCAGGTTGATGACATCCGCCATGCCATAGCTATAGACTATGACCCGGTCGAGGGTTACGTCTATTGGACAGATGATGAGGTTCGCGCCATCCGGCGGTCCCACATCGATGGCAGCAATGCCGTGGTGCTGGTTACCACGGAGATCAACCACCCAGATGGCATTGCTGTGGACTGGGTGGCCAGAAACCTGTACTGGACCGACACTGGCACTGACAGGATTGAGGTACATCTTTCCGGCACCTCCCATTATTTTCATGGTCCATTAATGTGTGGATTATTTTCTGGATGAATGGATGAGTTGTTTGGTCTCTAAAATGTCAGTAAATGGTGAAAAATGTGGATTAGTGTTTCCCAAAGCCCAAGATGACGATCATTTTTATGGAATAACATTTATATAATAAGTTTCAAGAAAAGACAACCAAAGAAAGAAATACATGTGATGAGTATAAACGATGTTGTTCTGTTAGTATGTTGTATTTTAATATTGTATAATGTGGTATTCCAGGTCACCAGGCTGAATGGAACCTCTCGGAAAATTTTGATTTCTGAGAACCTGGATGAACCCAGAGCCATCGTCCTGGACCCAGTTAATGGGTAGGTGTGTGTGTGTGTGTGTGTGTGTGTGTGTGTGTGTGTGTGTGTGTGTGTGTATGTGTGTGTGTGTGTGTGTGTCCAATTCCAAAAATATACACAGCATTAAACTCTTCTGGTAATAAGGCTGGTCTTTCTTCTTTAGAAAGTATGAAATGATTAACAGATGTTTTACCCACACATCTTCCAAAAACGAAATGGATAGACTCAGTGGTTCCCAAACTTTTTTCAAGGACCTTTAAACTGACACAAATTGGACCACGGACCCCCATTTGATAAGCTTTTATCCCAGGGTCCCCCATCTGATTTTTGCTTTTAGATGTTTCATTACAGAAAGTGTATGAAACCCATGACCAAAAATGTCATTCATTCTGTCATTGTGTTACTTATGGATAGAGTTACAGTGAAAATAAATGATTCCCCTTTTTGCTGGGGACCACCTGGAACCCCGTCAAGGATCCATGGGGGCCCCCGGACCCCACTTTGGGAACCACTGCTCCAATGTAACTGATGGGAATGTGTGAAGTGTTTGATTTCCCTGTGACTGAAAGTAAACTCCATCTTGTCTCTTTGTGTCTGTCTCTTTCAGCTACATGTACTGGACCGACTGGGGCGAGCATCCCAAGATCGAGCGGGCCAACCTGGATGGAACAGAGCGGCTGGTTCTGCTCAACAGCTCTCTGGGCTGGCCCAATGGACTGGCTATAGATCACGCCGCAGGAAAGCTATACTGGGGAGATGCTAAAACGGACAAGATAGAGGTATGTCTAATAGCGGTCTGTACAACATGTTTTTGTGGCTTCACTAGCGCCTTCTCAGCTGGCACAGGACAGAAAGCAGGGTTTCCGCGTGGTCTTAAAAAGTCTCAAATTTCAAAATCAAAATTTTAGGCCTTAAAAAGTCTTACATTTGCTGAAGTATTGTGTTCTAGGTCTTAAATAATTTAAAACATTTTCCTACGTCCATGCAAGGTTACCTCTAATGCTATGATTATAGGTCTTAAATTTAATTCATAATGGTCTTATAAAGATCTCGACAAGTCTTAAACTTCACTTGGTGAAACCTGCAGAAACTCTAAGAAAGGAAACAAAAATCAGAACAAGATGAGGTGGAATGAGGAGAAATGAGTTGTCTGTGCATGCATGTGTGTTTAAATTGGGATCCCAGGGAATGTGGTATGAGTTATGCAATAGCTGGACAGACTTACGCACCATTGTGTGAGACTGTTGTCTTCTGTCTGGTCTCTACTGGTCCGGTGGGATCTGGCCTGGTTTGGTTTGGTTTGACAGGTCTAGTCTGACCTGTTGGACATTTTGTCCTCTGACATGTACACTGCACTAGGGATGAAACGCTGCATGTAAAAAAAATCCAAACCGTTCGCTCCGCTAGTCACGGTTTGGGGCTTGTATGTATTATTTGGTTCATTTTAGCCTCACTGATTTCAGTCAAAAAGGCTTGTGCTGAAAAAAACTTCAAATAAAGCTGTTGGTGGATGAAGCGGATGAAGTGCCCAGTGCAGCTGTCAGTCAGTCAAACACAAAGTAAGCTTTATTTCTCTCTCCCTGCTACCTACCTACAATGACAGCTTCAAGTAGCCTCACAACATTAGTTCTGCTGGTGTACAGCTGGACTGGAGTAGGGGGAAGTAGGGTAGGGGGGGAAGTAAGGGGGAATTACTAGAATTGTTGGGGCTTTGTAAACTATAGAGTGTGGTCTAGACCTACTCTATCTGTAGTGTCTCGAGATAACTCTTGTTATGATTTGATACTATACATAAAATTGAATTGAATTGAATTGAGTATGTGACAAGTTAGCTGTTATGAATATGACGTGTCAAGCCCCGCCCAATTCTAGCAATTCAGGTAATTGTTATGCATTGCTCCCAGGCTGTGACCCAGGTCACTTCTGAATTGTCATGACCAGGTATCAGGGCTGAACGATTTGGGGAAAAACACTAATTGCGATTTTTCTGCCAGATTACGATTCCATTTACGATTTTAAAGTTTAGCTAAAGTTCAATATTCACTGTGTGACAGATAAAACTTGTCTTGGAGCATTATAACACGAGACACCAACGAAACTGCTCTATATTCTTATACTAGGATGAGAACATAAGAACACAAGTGTTTTTCTTTTAATGAGCTATAACAATTACACCTTCTACCATCATGTTAAGTGAAGTCATACAAAAGAAATGAAAAATCCACTGAAAATAGGACATTTGTTAAACCAAATGTTACCCCAAACATTCAACTAAATATTCACATTTGATTAAATTGCGGGCTTCACGATTAGCTAAACGCATTCTTTCAAATTGCGATTTGAAAACGATGAATGGTTCAGCCCTACCAGGGATATACCCATGTTGACTGGCTTGGCTTGAATATCCAAAAGAAGGGTTGAACCCTGATCAGACATCCCTGGTCAGCGGTGTGAAAGAGGTATATGATGCAGAGGACAACAAAGTGAGGCAGGGCTGGGGGATGGAGGGTTATTCTCGTTGCCCTTCCCCCTCTCCTCAATAAAGCTCCTTTAAAGCAGGTGTTCTCCATTCTCCTTCACTCTGTCAATATCACACCCTATGCCTCTCTTTTTTTCCACGTTACAATAACTGGATGTCTTCTTCTGCTCTTTTCTTCCCTCTATTTGTATTTTTTTCTAGTTTCTACTCTTTTGTCTTTATCCGTTTTTCTTTCCATTTCTTTATCGTCAGCATGGGTCTCTGGTTTTGTCTGGTTAGCATTGTCGTCCCTGTGATTTGGTGGTTGCTGTGGCATCTGCAGAATTGGACGAGTTTACTAGAGTTAACATATTTTCATAGCAGCAGAGAGGAGAAGAGGGAACACCAGAACAAAATAGTGAATGCCTGAGCTTTCTGGCTGGATGCTTACGAATTGAAAAGGGGTTGCGGCTCCCCCCCCCCCCCACCCCCCCCCCACCCCCTCTCTCTCTTTCTCTCTCTCTCTCTCGGTCAGGGTGAAAGGACCCACCTCAAAGGGCTTTTTTCACGTTTCAGCCTTGTTTTTATCCTGTTGAAAAGAAATTGCTGCTGGGTGTGAAGACATTTCCATTGTATGTCTGCCTCTGTCTCGTGTGTGTGTGTGTGTGTGTGTGTGTGTGTGTGTGTATTCAGATTTTTTTTTCAGGGTTTGTTGTTGCACAGATGTATGAAGGCTGCCCACTATAAAATTTGAAGCCATGTTCCATTTGCAGTGACAGAACTGTAGATTCACTGTAAGTTGTGTTAAAGGGTAACTTTCCTTTTTGTCGTGTTGTCCATTCTTTCTGTCAATAGTAATTACTCTATGCTTACCAAATTAATTGCTGAGATTGAAGCTGCAAAGATGAATTCATTAATCGATTAGTTGTCAACTTTTAAATTAACCGGCAACTCATTTGATAATCGACAAACAGTTTGATGATCGTTTTAAGCAAAGGTGCTTTTGATGGGTCTAGGAGTGGGTACTTTTCTTAGTCTTCCATTTTAGTAAATTTAACATGTTTTGGATTTTGAGTGTCAGATGATAGTATGAATGGCAATATCTTTAATATATATTATTTACTGTATTAGTGGTGTGTGTGTGTGTGTGTGTGTGTGTGTGTGTGTGTGTGTGTGTGTGAAGCGAGCCTGCCAAACAGATGAAAAACTGAACAGCGCCCAGCATTTTACCTTTTGAAAGATAGAAGAGAGAGAGAGAATGATAAATGTCTGAGCCAGACTGAAGACTTTCTCCAAGAACACTGGAGGGATTCTCTCTCTCTCTCTCTCTCTCTCTCTCTCTCTCTCCGTCTAGCTCTGTGTTTTCAAGTCTTTTTTAAAGAAATCTGACTCCCCCTCTGCAGCCTCCCACCCCTCCCCCTCCTCTGTGGAAAAAAAACCCCTCTGAAGTTACCGCACACCCCCACCTTCTAAAAAGAAGAGTGTGTGTGTGTGTGTGTGTGTGTGTTTGAGAGTGTTAGCTTTGACTGATGTACTGCTTTCTCTGCACACACACAAAACGGCTGCTTTGTTGTGATTATGCAGATTGAGTGTGTGTAGTGCCATTCAATCACACTGCTGAGGCATATGGTAACTGCTTGCTTGCTTGCGTGTGTATGTGTGTGTGTGTGTGTGTGTGTGTGTGTGTGTGTGTGTGTGTGTGTGTGAGGTGGGAGCAGGGAGGTGTATATGGTGGAATTTCCCCTGCTTTAGGCCCTGCACCTTGTTTCAATAGCTAGTCTCTTTTCCTGCGTCTTGTTTCTGTAACCGTCTAGCTGAACAGGCTAAAGCTTTGTTTATATACTCGTGCGCGACACCGTGGCGCGGGCCTCTGTAGATGGCGCACCAGATATGAGCATGCACGAAGACGTTCATGCTTAAGGCATCGATCGTTGCAGTATTCTCCGAATTGCCAGAGAGGTACAAAATAATCTGCAAATCAGCAAGAAGTAGTAGAGAAGAAGTAGGGAGGGGAAAAAAAGGAAAGAAATTGAGAGAAGAGTGGGACAAAGCGTTCCACCTGAAACAGAAGCTCCATGACGGTGAAACTGAGTTGCTGAACAGTCGACTCGACGCCGCAAAGGCCAAGTGTGAGAGTATCGCGCTTCAGAAAGAGTTGCTGTGCCAGCAAAATGCAGCTCTGCTTCAGCAGATCCTGGAGCTGAGCAGGAAGCTGCGAGTTGAAAAAAGCTCATTTATTCAGCATAAGCTGCTGAGCGCCCAGAGTGAGGACGAGCTCCACGATCAGGTGGACGCGCTCCAAGTTCTGCTGCAGCTGAGGATCAGGGAGAACGAGGCCCTCCAATCCAAAACCCAGTCCCTGAAACTCAAGATGAAACGCCCCGACAAGTTCAATGCAGAGACGCTGGTCAAACAGGAGAAGCAGAGACAAGTTCACAAAACTCCGCCTATTTTTTACACAGAAAGCAACGGCTACATCAAGATCGATAGCATATAGCAGCAGCCTCACAGGGAGCAGGTCCAGGTCCAAACCCGGACCTGGTGCTGCTTCTAGTTTCCTTTCTGAGTGGGTTTGCTCCGGGTTCCTCCCACACTATGAACACAAATAAAAAATATTTCAGTAGGGGTGTCAGGATTTCTGTAAAGGTTACATAGGGCTAAATAGGGCTGTCACAATTTCAATTCTAAATTGAAAATTGATTAAAATCACAAGCAGGATTTGCGGTTCTTGAAGTATTTTTTTCTTTCTTCACCCCCGCTGCAATATATCAGCCACCTTGGCCGATTAATCGATTAATCTTTGCAGCTCTACAAGGATGACAGCAAGCCAGGAGGTTAGAGGTCAACATTTCCCTCCTAGGACTGTTTTGAAGCTGGACTGTGTTAACTATAAATATAGTATATACTGCATACAGTGTGAGCCTATGACTAAATGCATCAGGGCATGTGGTGTGCGGAGTAACTTTAGAACATATACTGTACACAGGAGAAAGGCATTTTAATTAAATCTACAACTGAAACATATAGATGTTGACACAACAAACCTGACTTTTCTCTTTCAGTGCTTTTCCTGAAACAACCGTGAAGATCAGTTGTTTGTTTCAGGTCTTTTTTGCCTCTTCTAGCTGCCTGGCAAATGGTGCATAGCTGAATGGATCAATTAGATAAAAGATAAGAAATGAAGTTTTGTGTGGACATTGGCCTCTGAGTGGCTCTGTGCTGCCCTGATGCTTTATCCCCTGTGAAGGCCGTGAAAGACGATTTGAGATGGCTTTGTGAAACGGTGGAGCTTCTCTTTAAAACACTGGCAGTGGTGATAATGGAGCAGGCAACACACACACAAACACACACACACACACACACACACACACACACACACACACACGTATAAGCTCCTACTCCCTGAAAGGCAGCAAGCAAACTAAGTTGTCTGTTCACTAGTTTGACCAACCACCTGGAGATGCTCTATGAGCTTAGCTCTAGTTGACTCTATTATGCTATGTAGATTGTATATGACACAGTGAGTTTATTCCAATGCGTGTGCATTATTTACAGAGCATTATTTGCTAAAACTTAACAGAGGTAAGCAATGTGTTTTTATTATTAATTATAATAATCATCTTTTTGAAAGACTTAAAAGGGAGTTTCACAGGGTTCTGTTCTTGGTGTACTTCTTTTTAGTTTTTTTTTTTTGTTTTTTTTTTTAAATAAATGACCTTCATGTCTTGGGTGCGGTACATCAAACTCAAAGTCAGAGTATATTTATTAATCTCCCAATGGAGAAATTCGTTTTGGTCACTGATAGAAATTGCTGCAAGAGTTACAACAGAGACACACAACAAACACAGGGTTAAAACAGTTAGAAGACAAATGTACATTGAACATCTAGGCTACTCAAAGAGCTGTGCAAATTACCATTTTCTATAGGCTACTTGTGCAAAAAAAAAAAAAGCCATCCTTCCTACATTCTTCTGTTCCACCATACATGCCTTACAATCATTCCTACTTCCATAATCATCCATGCATTCAGTCCTACATGGGTGGGGAAATGTCCAGCACAGACAGACCAAGGCAAATTCAGTGTTATAACATTTTATATTTACATATTTTATTTTTGCCAAACCGTATCGTTTGCTCGCGGCCTGGTAGCAAATGCTTTGCGGCCCGGCGCCGGTCCTTGGCCATTCTCCATCCTATGGGGACCCATGTCGGAAATGACCAATCGGAATTGAGTATTAAACTATGAATCGTTAGTTGCAGCCATAGTCATGACATGATGACTTATTGCGCTTCTGACACTGCTTTGACATGTTTCCATAAATCCTGAGTGTGTGTGTGTAGATCTCAGGTTAGAGAAATAACAGAAACACCTGTTGTTGCTCAGAGTTTCCACAGTGTCCTGCCAGCTCCCTCTCCTCCCTGTTTCTCCCATCCTGTCTCCCTGTCTGTCTCCATGCCATATGCTCTCCTCCATCCCTGCTACCACAAAGTGACAGTAGCTGCTGCATGTCTCATTTCCTCTGGGAGCTCAGCCTCTGGCCCACATCTGTGTGAGTTGTGGCTGACCTTATGTCTACTATCAGAATGGTATTATTGTGGTCTGATTTGAGCCCTGTTGTGGTGAGCAGCTACTCGCCCACAGCTGTGTGTGTTTATTTCTGTTGTGTCCCATGTGCATGAGACACACAATAGAGGTCGAGTCATCTTGTTTTCTATACAACTACAGCTTTAAATGGCCTTAAATGTTATTACTAATAACCAGGGCCACACGGAATCTGCAAGCCCAGGATTGCAAAGTTGTGTTTCACTGTCTCCTGAGGTTACATTAAAGTGTTCCTCTCTCTATAACACAATGTCCTCTAACTGTTACATAAGCGGGGCATGTTTTACCTGTGCACCAGATGACACAGTGTTGGAAGAGTAACTTAACACCCCTTTTTAACTTGATTCAAAAAATGCATTCTGAACTCTGATACGCCCCCCCCCCCCAAAGCACAGTGACTTCACTAGTACTACTACTGTAGTATTTCTACTCTCAGTTGCATGCTCACAGTCTTTCCATACGCCATACTGTTAACAGTTGACTGCTATTTATATGTCCGGTGGCGGGGTGTGCGTGCGTGTGTGTGTGTGTGTGAACGTGACATAGTCTTGTAATTCTGGGGTGGGGGAGTGTCTCAGGGTACATCATTGGTTTTCAACAGATATTTCCGTGATCAAGTGGACAGAATTGTTTTTGGGAAAAAAATTAAATAGCTTATCTTGTAAAGAACAGTATATAGACTGGGACCAGGATCAATACATAGAGTAATATCGTGACTGCACATGTAATTTATTAACTCAATAAATTGGTCTTATTCTTAGATGACTAAGATTTCTTCAGTCAATTAGTCATTTTTTATGCTTTTTCATGCTGAATGATTTCCAAGAAAATTTTGAGCACATCTCTGGTAAACACAAGATCTAAAAGTGGTGCTTTTGCATGATTCTTTGTAGAGAAACTCAGTTTGACAGATCTGATATTTCACCAGTGATTAAATCAACTAATTAATTAGTCAACAAAAATCAAGTTTTTATCGAGTCGAAGACAGCCCTACTGTACATGTCATTTATTAACTCGATAAAGTGGATTTAAAGAAGGACTCTTTAAAGATGACATAAAGTACCTAATCAGGAAACCAGAGGACATCAACAGGTCTGTTTGGAAGTAGTATTAGCATACACAAACAACATCTAATAATATGTTGGACCGGACAGGAAATGATTAACTATCAGCATTTAAAGGTTACTGGTAGAGAAAAAGATACATTTGCAGCCACAGCCAAAAGCAACTGGAACTCAGTGGTGGCTGCTGTTATTAGCAACCAGTTTTCTTGTTGGATGACTCAGTGGATCATCTGCCACACATCGGTTAGTCTAAGGTTGCACATTCCTGAGAAATTCCTCCATTATGAAACGCCCACACACATTAGTAAACACTCCCAGGGTGTCTTTACGTTCTCTGTTTGCTTATGTAGGAAACCGATAGCAGCGCTGTGTGTGTGTTTATGGGTGTGTGTTCTAACCACAGAGCAGCACAGATTAGGATAAGGGTCCAGTAATTAAGATGTTACCAGTTGCTAAATATATATATATATATATAATATTTTTGGTTACTATTTAATTGGTCATTATTGGAAATTAACACATTTTTATTAAAGGGTAACTACTATTTTTATCCTATGTTTTTGTGTGTAAGTGACTGATGGGAACAACAATCTTTGAAATTGGTCCAATTAGTTAAGCGTGAACGCTGTAACCAGCAGCCACAGACCTGGCTGCAATGTACAGGCCGTGACGTCTTTTCATAGTTTTATTTTATTTCTATCGTCTTTGAATGAAGTGCGTTTTACGATGCTAAAATTACTGTTTATTTACATGGAGTCTGGTGGCTTTAGCGAACGCAATTTCTCGGATGTTTTTATCTTTAAAAAAAAAGGATCCAGGTTGAAAAAAACGGTAGTTACCCTTTAAAAATAGCATGAGAGTTCTCTGAAGCCTTTTTCTCACATGAACTACGGACTATGTCCTAAGAATCATCTCCGGATCTTGTCCGGATGTTCCCTTTCTCACATGTAGTACACAACAGGAGATTGTCCATGTCAGACTCCCTCTCACCACCTGGAAGAGCGTGCAGCAGACAGTACGCGAGGCAGATTACACTACGTCTCAGAGTCTCTTTCCATTCCTCAAATTTGACTATTTTGGCGTCGGCCCTTACAGAAGTTCCGGAATCTTGTCGTCTCTCCAGTCAGACATTTTAGGTGCCGCCTTCGTGTAAATCACCCTTCTTCGTCTTCTTCACCCTCAGATGTTTGTTTTCTTCCAGTTTTGCATGAAACTGTCATCTACACACCCACACTGTCGCTGTCGTATTTATTCCATTAGAAAAGTAACCATTTAAAAAAAAACAATTCTTATTTAGGCTTTAGGCAAAAATGAGAGCACGTCATTTCAGACTGAAGCAGAATCTTCATGTCTACATAAGTTTAGTAGAAATGATCCGGCAAATAATCTATTAGTTGATTGATAGAAAATGAATAAGAAACAACTTCAGTCATCGGTTAATCACTAACGTGCGTTATGTAGAGAAAAATGAAAAACCTTCTCTAGTTGTAGATTCTCTTGTGTGAGAGTTTTCTGCTTTATATCATTGAGAACTCAAAATCTTTGGGACTGTTGGTTGAACAAAACTGGGAAATGTATTCATCTTTTTAGTGCCAGAACACGGACATCGGTCATCAAAGGCCCCATTGAAATTGATAGGATTGTGATTCTAATTCTCAAAAAATAATTTTTGAGGGGCTTAAGGTACTTAAGGAACAGTGTGAAAATTTGCACATGCATCAGAACCTCTGAAAAACTTGATATTTGATTTGTCTTGTTGTTGGGTGGAACATAATTACTCAATTGCACCCCCTACAACATTTCAAAGGAGTAGCCCCTTCAGTACGTTGCACCTATGATTGTATTCTGATGTATTCTGACTAAACAACTAATCAACACATCTAAAGAGTAGTTGACAGATTGAGTGAATAATGAAGATAGTCTTTAGTTGCAACCCTACATCAGCTCTCTGTAAGCCTCCCGGAGCTTGAATTGATGTAGTTTATAACTACTAAAGTCCTTCAGAATGGAAATAATAGTGAATGAATGAGTTGAAGCAGGTTGGAGTTTTGCATATGGACACACTGCAAGCAGTCAAAGGTTTCAGTGAATCCCTGGTTGGTGCGAGGCTGTCGGCTTCTGGGTGTTTTCCACAGGATTCCATTCATCCTGTGTGTTTCATTATGTTTATCAGAGAATATCCGTGTGTGTATATGTGTGTGTGTGTGTGTGTGTGTGTGTGTGTGTGAACTGTCCTGTGACGGTCTGACTTCTCCCTGCGTGTCTGATGAGACCTTTGTTACTTTTCTGTTTGCTCTCTTTCTGTCTTTTTGTCGTCCCCCCCCCCCCCCATGTCCATCAAGAAATGAGACGTTCTCACACCCAAAATGAGAAAAAAAATCACACTCCCAGTGCAAAATTCTTCCAGAAAAAGCCAGTGCAGAGAAAGAGCGGGCAAGAGAAGAGAAGAGGAGAGGCGGAGAGAGGGAGTCTCTCTGCCATCTTTTCACTGGGATGGCCATGTCTAATTGTGTCCCAGTGATAAATGAATAGGTTTTTTGTGGAGGGGTCAGGAACCTCCCTTGGATCAGAGGCCCATCAAAGTGAACGGTTTATTTTTTCTGTTTGTTCACCCCCCTCCACCCTCTGAATGGATATTTAAATGAGTATTCAGTAAATGGATCGCTGGATGCACTGCTCCTCATCACAGCGACAAGACTAATTCCACTTTTTGTGTTCTATATTATCTTCGGGTTCAAAGCAACTAAAGAGTGCAGAGTTAATACTTAATGACAAAATCAAATCACATCTGTGGTATGTTTATGCAAGTGTTTTATGAAGTCAGTGTAATATCCATTGTCAGCTCTTATCAAACTCATCCTTCATTTCTTGGTTTTCTATGGAAGTACATCAGATGGATTTTGACCCTGTGTTCTGGTTTGAAGGCAAATAAATGTTCTCTGTATTGGATTTATGTTGTGATTGGATAGTGTTGAGTATTGTGCTTTTCTTTTCCTTCTTTAACAGAAACAAAAGTTGAATAACAAACTTCTAGAGACAATGTATCAACCGAACGTATAAAAAAAAAATATATAGGTCAATCATTGGTAAAAAATTAAAAAAATATCGATTCTAGGAAAAGGAATCGATTTTAAAAATCGTCACAGATAATCACTCTCCTTTTTCTCTTCTTTTTTATTCTTCTTTAGCATTTAATTAAGACAAAAACATTCTTCTTTAAAAAAAGGTATTCAACATTATCAAACATTGTAATTTTATGGAATCTTATTGCGACTAGGAGATCATATATATCATATATATTCGCTTTACAAAATTCGGTTGTTCCAAATTAGGTGTTTTTAATAAAAATAAGTTAGGGAGTATTGTTTGACATGTTTCAACGTTTCGCCTGATCTAATGCATCACAAAGGAACACATCTCATTGTATTATTAAAACATTTAACATTTTGATACTTTTTTAGCAGATTTTGCAAACAATTCAACAGTCATATTTCAATATTGAAGTGATATTCTTATCAACCGAGCCGTTGTATCAAATACTCTTTTCCCCCTTCTCCAAATCCATAACACCAGCACAGTATTAAACTGAGATTGAAAATGAAAAGTCAGAAAGTCAATTAAAAGACATATTGGGAGTTAGTTAAAACAGTCTGTGAACAAAAGCCCGGTGTGGTGAAGTGTGGTGGCGTTCTTTGATTTTTGAGTGTTTTTTTGTCTGTAAAGAAAAAAAATAACTCTCTGGGTTGTTTGCGTTTCTTTAAACCAATCCCAATGGTCTTGGGTGGCGCTAAGCTCTGGACGCAGCAACGGTGGCTCTGCTAAATAGTCTGTGTGTACTTCGTCCACAGCGATCCCACCAATCGGTACCAAAACGTCCCAGTTAGAGAGGAAATGTCCTAAACGTAGTCTTTTTAAATCTTTACAATCATTCCCTGAAATAACCAAGCAGACCTGCCTTGTTGCACCATCCACATCTTTTCAAAACTTGACATTTTCAGCGTGTAGCTTGCTAGCTAGACAGAGTTTAAGAACAGCAACACACACAGAGAGCAGACATGTCAGGCTTTATCCTGGAAAGGTACTTCCATTGGTCCAGCCTAGTAGATATATATAGAGAGATATACTTGCTTTGACAAGCTGCACATGTTCATGTAAAGATAATCATTTTACCCTCTGTTTCTATGATCACAAGGTACAACAGTAGAATAACACTGTTCATGTTGCAAAGTAATCTACTGGAAATGTGTGCATGCATGCATTTGATTGGCAAACGCAGTGCGTTGCTGGATGAAAAGCTGCCAGAGCCGTCTGTGCAGTGTTACTGGGAGTCTGAACATAGCCCTCCAGCACTCATCCAGTTGGACCCAGACCACAGCAGGAAAGATAAACACAAGGACAGCACTTACACTTCATAGATTGGCCTGTGGTTTCACCATGGGGGAGGAATCAGTTTCTCTTTCCTTGTGTTTTAACTTGGAAAAGAGCCTGTTGGCATCTTAATCCTGGCTCATGAAACCAATACACTGTACTGTTATACTGTATGTTGTATGTTATCTGTTGTCGTGCACATATACTGTCACAAACTATCCAACAGAATTCCTTCCATTTTTGTTGAAATCTCTGGCATGCCACACTGAAGCATTTCAGGCAGTGTAGCAGACACACAGAGACAGACACACTCACACACACACACACACACACACACACACACACACGCAGGCTGCAGATGACTGTAGTGTGTCTAAAATAAAAGCGTGTGTCTATTTCAGTCAAAGCCATTCCAGTAATAGCACAAGCGGTGAGGAGGAGGGCTGGACACCAGATCTAATTGCAGCCTTGTCAATTGCAGCTCTCTTTCTGCTCGTGGAAACACACACACACACACACACACACACACACACACACACACACACACACACACACACACACACACGCAGCGCGCGAGGGCGGGGGGCATTTTGTCGGCAGGGGTGCCTGTATCAGTTTTCAACGGCCTAGTAATAGATGCCTTGTGACTGATTTACACACACACACACACACACACACACACACACACACACACACACACACACACACACACAACAGAGATTCAAGTTGTAAGAAATTGTGTTTTGCATTTCTGTATGTATTAATGCCATGTGTAATCAACGTGGACATTTCTGGTGGACACCACGTTGTGTCTCCATCTGTTACTGACAATGTTAATGATGATTTAACTGCAGTAAGTAAGTAAGAGTTTCTTAGAGAAAGGACAGCAGGAGACAGGCTCAGCTCTACTTCTCATCTAGGGTGAATGCTCCTTAGATCTGATAGCTGACGAGGCTGTGGAAGGAGTTTGCATTAGTCCTTGTGTTAACCTGGTGAAGGCTAGTAGCTTCCTCTGTGTGTTCCCACTGTGTTTGATTAACAGCACATACTGTATGTATGCCATTGTCCTGGGCTGTCAGGAATGTGAGTGAAGCAAGCGGTAATGGTTTTGTTGGATCCACGAACCTGCCAAAACTACGGGGGATTTCAGTCTTCTCCACTTTGTGCATCGTGACACTTTATTTTTTTAGAATCTTATTTGTGTTTAATCCCCATTTCTGCCAGATACTAAGACATCTTCTGGTCCACCATTTGGTTTCTAACTGCTGACTCCAGCTGTATCGGAATGCACAATACTCAGAAACTCAAGCATACATTTACTGCGATGTAAGACCAGGAAAAAAAGTGGATTTACGAATATAAGAAACATGAGGAAGTTTGACATATTTGCTTTCAAAACAGTAATTGATTATAAAAAAAAGTTGCCCATTCATTTTCTAACTGATTAACCGACTGATTGTCTCAGCTCTAGGTGTCTGACTTTTTCATTCCCCTGGGAACTTCTTTTGTGTTGTAACTCACAAAAGAAGATCTTTTTTTTTAAACGTTTTTATTCATTTTTCATTGCAGTAAGTTACAATCTAAAACAACCCCCCCCCCCCACCCCCCCCCCACACACACACACACACGTTTTTTTTTTTTCCATACGTTTTCTGAAATGTCCTCTTTAAAGTCCGCCCTCCATATCTCAAGTCTAACTGTTCACAACTGATTTTGCAGAAATGCCTTTGTTGTGATGTCAAATGGGTGGATTTCTAAATGTGCTTGTGTTTTGCCGTGTGTGCTTTCACAGTGGTGAAGTTGTTCTCTTCATTTTCTCTCGGGGGCCTTGAGAGCTCAGCGCATGCAAAAAAGACAAAACGCAAGCAAATGAAGACACATTTCTTCGGAAGAAGAACAATACTTCAGATTTCGGCGTCGGCCCTTACCGACAGAAGTTCCTGAATCTCCTTGTCTCTCCAGTTAGACGTTTTTGTTGCCGTCTTTGCGTTAGGGCCGGGTACCGAATTTGATACTTTTTAGGCACCGACTGAATCGCCTCCTTAGTAAAATGCCTCGTCATTCAATACACAATTTCAATACCTAAGGAGTAAATCTCATCAGAGTCATTGAGCCAATCAGCACGCAGCATGCTTCTACCAAGATCTAATAATGTCTGTGATTGGCTGTCTAACGTTACATGTTGTAGAGACACGCAGGAAAAACTCTATGCTACACAGAGACGGCTCACGTAGTTGGTTAAAATGGATTTTTATAAAATTGGTATTGAAAAAAAATCATTCAGGAACCGAATCCAAGTCACAGTATTGTTATCGGTACGTTACCCAGCCCTACTTTGTGTAAATCACCCTTCTTCTTCTTCTTCACCCTCTGATGTTTATCTTCTGGTTTTGCGTGAGCTGCATGAAATGTCATCCACGTGCCCACTCGCTTGCTGCCATATTCCATTATAACAAACATTATTTTAAGAACCCAAAGATAATATAGAACACAGTCTTCTTGCAGTGTGTGGAGCTCTCTGTCATCAGAGGGCTGAATGTCGCCCCCTCTGGGTCCTCCTCACTTTCCATTCAGATGGATACATTAAAACACCAGGGGTTTTCCTGCGTAGAGGAATGTTCTGGCGCCCCCCCAAAGAGGTTTTAGCCAGCCCCAAAGGAAAATCACCAGCACCAAAATGATAAGAATTGAGAATAAAAAAAGCAATTCAAATCCTCTCTAAATGTGTTCAAGAGCAGTTTAATTTACTAAACAACTGTTGAACAAGAACATCAATTATAAATATAAAATAAAATTTGAGAGCTAATCTTAATTTTATCTCCAGAGTCAGGCTGTACCAGACTCTCCCGGTGATTTAAAAAAAAATATTAATATTATTTTTTTTAACCAGTTTTGTTATTTGGGGTTTCATTTTAGGTTTTCCACAGGTTTTTAAAAAGTCTTAAATTTCAAAATCAAAATGTTAGGCCTTGAAAAGTCTTTTCTGAAGTATTGTATTCTAGGTCTTAAATATTTTTTATGTTGTGATATAGGTCTTAAATTTAATTCATAAAGTTTTAAATTTGACTTGTTGAAACCTGCAGGAACCCCTGCAGCATAATGTACATTTTTGTTTATCAAATTGGCAGAAATAGCAGCAAAATGCATAGATTTCTGTCAAATAAGGTAACAAAAACTCATTTCCATTACTGTAACACCCTGAACAAACTCAATTTTCTATCGAATAGTCCGGTTCAGGTCTTTCCTCTTTATATCCAGTCCCATTTCCCTGTAGAAAAGAGAGATAAAGACCAGGGATGTGTTGCAGATGAGTCAGGTTCAACTTGCAATGAAAGGAATACTGTAATGTTACAGTGGGTGGAATTCCCCTTCCAGCTGAAAATCACTTTTCAGCTGGTGTTTCCATTATTTTGTCCTGCTCTGTAGACAGTTATTCCTGTTCACATTTGGACACGTAACTTCCTGTGGACATTCCCATGTTTCGCCTTTTCCCTCCATCCTGTTTCCTCCAGCTCTTCTCTTCCCTTCCCAACACGCTCCCAGCTTCTTCCCTTCCACCTCTGTGTCACAGCAGCTCTCCTGTTACTCTCTGGATGGAAGTGGGAGGTCAAAGGTCAGGGTCAGCTGCTGGATTTGGTGTCTTTGGGACATTAGAGGAAGTGTTTTTTTTCTTTTCTCCCTAAAGTTATAAAATCTAACGATTGTATTCTACTATAGCTTGACAATATTCTGCACTATGCAAATGTATTTATGTATTACTCTGTGTCACCTCCTACTGTGCAATATACCATTCTATTAATCCACATCTTATCTCAACCTTTATATCTGTATATGTATTTTTTGTCTTCTTTTGTCTGTTTATAATAACGGTGTTAATAGTGTACATATTACTATTATTATTATTACTCTTCTTCTGTTTTTTCTATTTCTAATAATACTTTTTGTATATTTTCCCTGTGTCTATTTGATGTGTATTTGTCTTATTCTAATGTGTGTGAATTTTTTTGAGCTGCTGTAACAATGGGATTTCCCCAGTTTGGGATTAATAAAGTCTGTCTTATCTTATTTTATCTTATCTTATCTTAGCTGGCAGTTTGAATATAAGTCTGTACGAATTAGCTTTTCTATAATAATAATAATAATAATAATAATAATAAACTTTATTTCTATAGCACTTTTCTTAACAAGGTCACAAAGTGCTTTCCAGAAAAACAGCAGATAAAAATCAAGAACAACAATGTAGTAAAATACAAAAAACAGAGGTATCATGAAAAACCTGAGAAAATAAATGTGCGCTCCAGACTTGGAAAAACTCTAAAGTCTCTGGTCTTTGTGTTCCTGTCTCAGGTGATAAACGTGGACGGCAGTAACAGACAGACTCTGCTGGAGGACAAGCTGCCTCATATCTTTGGTTTTACTCTGCTGGGGGATTACATCTACTGGACCGACTGGCAGAGACGCAGCATCGAGAGGGTCCACAAAGCCACGGCTGTACGGGAGATCATCATCGACCAGCTGCCGGATTTAATGGGGCTGAAGGCCACTAAAGTGACGGAGACTTACGGTAAAGCTTCAGTGACCCTACTCCTGGTTGCTTGGCAAAAGTAAACAGAAATTCTCTGGTGCTACCTTATGAGACTCTCCTCCATGCATCGTTTTTAATGTTAATGTCTCTGTACGAATCTAAGGTTAAAATGTACTGGACCGAGAACGTGGACACCACTAAAATAAGTTTTTCCTCCATTTTCTCACAGCTTTACAGAACTAAAGTTTGATCGATATGTTTCTGTGAATGTTTGATACAGTGACGCTTCTGTGTCGATAGTAGCATGCTATTGCCTAGTATCTGCAAGAGGTCTTACAAGTCACTTCAGAGGTATTGTCAAGTCACAAGAACGATGTTAAGTATTTATTTCTCGATAGGGGTAACAAAATATATGAGATAAAATGCCAAACATATCAGATATATACAGAAATACGATGTCCTGAAGCGCTTCCGCCATCTTGAATGATTTTCTTCGACTCGAGCAACCAACGTACATACGTCACGCTGCCCTCACGCTGCCTTCGCTCCGACTGGCAGTCGCTTTGTCGCATCTCTCAGCATTTGCATAAACAGCCACTCCCATTGAAAATGAATGGCAGCCTGTCGCTTTGTCGCTGTCTCTTGTAGCTAATGTGACTGAGGCATTATACTGGCCGGCGACTAGGTTGCGGCAGGCCTCCATATAGGGCGCGCCATCTACGAGCATGCACGAAGACGTTTATACTCAACGCATTGTTCGTTGCCGTATTCTCTGAAACACCAGAGGGCGTGCAGACACAATAATCTGTGAATTAGCAAGAAGTAGTAGAGAAGAAGAGAGCGGAAGTTAAGGAAAGCAGGCTGCCTGGCAACACAAGTAAACACATCCATGTTAAACACAGACGTACCACCAAACATTGCATTTATCTACTCTAATTATTAACGTGACATTAGTATCGTTTAACTACTGTCTGTTTCTGACACTGTTAGGAACACCATTTTTTTTTAGCTTTGACAGAAACAATTTCTCATGTTTTTCCAGTAAAATGGTTTTTCTTTTGGTGTCTCTCTTTGACCAATTATTTAAGGCTGTTTGACTCCTTGTGGTCTGTACATGAAGAATCATACAGATGTTTGTAGAGGCGAACCTGCTCTTCCCAGCCAACCATTTAGAACTGAAAGCGCAGCGCATGGCGAGTTACAAAGACGAGGTGCACGACCTCGCAGCGCGACAACTTGCAGCGCCTTTGCGCTGGAAACAACAGCCGTGGTGACGTCATTTTTATGGATGAATGATGTAAAATGCTGTGTGAAATAAATGTTTAAACTTTGGTTCCAGGTACAAATGGCTGTGCGCTGGATAATGGTGGATGCAGCCACCTGTGCTTCTGGTGTCGGCAGGCTGTCAGCTGTGCCTGTCCCATGGGGATGGAGCTCCTCTCAGACCTGCAGACCTGTGTGGTGCCTGAGGCCTTCCTGCTCTTCACCAACAGGTACGCTTGCCTGTCAATGACTCTACCCCCCCCCCCCCCCCCACACACACACACACTTCTTTTACTAAGTTTAACAGGGACATACAAATGGCATTACAAATGACATTTCAAATGGTACATACAAACCAATTCCCTTTTAGATGAAACAAAGACCAAAGTTTGGTAGTATGAAACTGAAAGCAGGTAAGAAGCGTGAGTTAATTCTGAAGGAGTACATATATATATATATATATATATATATATATATATATATATATATATATATATATATATAAAGGACAATGATAGGCATGATAGTACAAAAAAAGAATAATTATATACACATACCTACTGTAAATTTGAACAGAGAAAGTAAAGAGAAAAAAAAAAGAAAAAAAGGAAAACACCAATCTAGAATAGAAGGAGAGGAAAAAAAGAGAGTCTTAGCAGCCGCTGCTACTCTTCAATTCATCAAACATAACATCAGGACAAAAGCACTTGGTGAAAGGTCAGTCTGGGATAGCAGTGAAGCATAGTTTCTCGAAGCCTGTCAGTGACTCTGAACAGCAATACATGTGTGTGAAAACTGACCACAGCAATCCCACCAGTCAGTCCCAAAACGTCCCAGTTAGGGAGGAACTGCCGTAAACATATTCTTTGTAAATCTTTACAATCATTCCCCGAAAGAACAGAGCAGGCCTGTCTTGTTGCACCATCCACATCTTCTTCAAAACTTGACATTTTCAGTTTGAGTGTAGGGTGAGGGATGTGGCAATTTTCCTGGAAATGTACTTCTGTTGTTTCAGACTAGTGAGGATTCTAACTTGCATTCAATTTGCAAAATTCAATTTTTCCTCAGGGACAACATCAGGAGTATCTCTTTGGGTACCAACAGCAACGACGTGGCCATCCCTCTGACTGGAGTTAAAGAGGCGTCCGCTCTCGACTTCGATGTCTCTGAGAGGAGAATCTACTGGACAGACATACAGGCCAAGGTGGGCTGGGCTAGAGCTGAAGATCTTTGCCCGAACCCGACGGGACCCGATGGGTTCCGTCGGGTTCGGTCTTAATTTCTATCATGTTACGCGGGCTCGGGCCGGGCTCGGGCTTGCGCTCCTGGTTGCGCAGTAAACGAGCGGTCAGGTGAAGCGTTTCGATTGGCGTGTAAATGGATGCTGAGGAGGTGAAACAGAGGCTGGCTTCTGGAGGACTTATTTTATTTCTTTGTTCCAACTTCCAACTGGCCGATAGCCTCCGTTAGTCATGAATAAATTATGTTAAAAAATGTATAAATTACTCATTCTTGACGGAAAACAGCTGTGTGCGTGCGGCGCAGTCTCTTTTTTCTTTCTCTCCCTTTTCCGCCGAGAGGTGCGTGTGCCCGCTTGCGGTGTGAAGAGCTATTTTCCGACATGCGCTCTAATCACTGCTGATAGACGGCCTTTTGTACAGTCGGGCTGTAAACGGGTTCGGGCTTTTAAAAAGCTGTCAATCAAAATGTACTGGTCGGGCTCGGGCCGAATTCTGTCGGGCTCGGGCCTTGTCGGGCCGAACTTTTAAGGCCCGATTACAGCTCTAGGCTGGGCTGTACACATGTACTGAAGTTTGAGCAAACACTATTTGATTTATGAAATGAGCAGGGTAGTATTTCTATAATAATAAGTATGGTACGTAACTCAGTCAGAAAACATGTGTTTATTTTTTCCTGACCTTAATGGACAGTGTATTTATTCCTCATTTAGAATTTTGGTAATTTCATGACTTTGAATTGGACTCTGTCTCTTCCTCCCCAGACGATCAGCAGAGCGTACATGAATGGCAGCTCTGTCGAGCATGTCATAGAGTTCGGGCTGGACTACCCAGAAGGCATGGCAGTTGACTGGATGGGGCGTAACATCTACTGGGCCGATACAGGCACCAACCGCATCGAGGTGGCCCGGCTGGACGGCCAGTACCGGCAGGTTCTGGTCTGTAAGGATCTGGAAAACCCGCGCTCACTGGACAACCCGCGCTCACTTGCACTGGACCCGGCCAATGGGTAGGAATGACAAATGCAACATTGAAAAAGCTGGTGGCTTTATTAGTAAACTTTGCTAAATTGTGCAAGATCTACATCCTGGTCATTTGACTTCCCTCATATAGTTTTTACATTTTTCAACTTCTAACATGGACAAGTGTATGAGGTAGAGTGTATGGCACAGTTCCGCTACAGTAAGAGTTTTGTTTTATCTATCTGTCTGTCTGTCTGTCTGTCTATCTATCTATCTATCTATCTATCTATCTATCTATCTATCTATCTATCAATCTATCTATCTATCTATCTATCTGTCTGTCTGTCTGTCTGTCTGTCTGTCTGTCTGTCTGTCTGTCTAACTATCTATCTGTCTGTCTGTCTGTCTGTCTGTCTGTCTGTCTGTCTGTCTATCTGTCTATCTATCTATCTGTCTGTCTGTCTGTCTGTCTGTCTGTCTGTCTGTCTGTCTATCTATCTATCTATCTATCTATCTATCTATCTATCTATCTATCTATTAGTCTGTCTGTCTGTCTATCTATCTATCTATCTATCTATCTATCTATCTATCTATCTATCTATCTATCTATCTATCTATCTGTCTGTCTGTCTGTCTGTCTGTCTGTCTGTCTAACTATCTATCTGTCTGTCTGTCTGTCTGTCTGTCTGTCTGTCTGTCTGTCTGTCTGTCTGTCTATCTGTCTATCTATCTATCTGTCTGTCTGTCTGTCTGTCTGTCTGTCTGTCTGTCTGTCTGTCTGTCTATCTATCTATCTATCTATCTATCTATCTATTAGTCTGTCTGTCTGTCTATCTATCTATCTATCTATCTATCTATCTATCTCAGGACAAAGCTGTGGCTTCAAACAGCTCAGCGTTGGATAAGAACAGTTTAGAAGTGAGTCAGTGTCAGACACCTGTGTTATGCTGGAGGTCTGTGACTTTCAAGGGTATGAGTTGGTGCCAATGACCTCATGTAGCGTGTCTCCTCACTGTCTGAGGTAGTGAGAGTGGAGCGATGTCATCGCGTTGGTATGTAGGTACAACAGCCAGCGGGCCGCCTCTTTGCCCCATAACCTCCAGCTGAGAGAGGGAGGATGCTGTTACCGCCACGTTTAACCCTAATCAAACCAACCGAGACACTCACTGATTTACCTGTGTGTGTGTGTGTGTGTGTATGTGTATGTGTGTGTGTCTGTCTTTGTGTCCATGCTTCAAATTTGTTTTGCTTGGATGGTTATATTCAAGGCTTAGTTATTACACTGGCAGAGAGTGTGTATGTGTGTTAGGTTCCTGTGCCAGCCGGTCAAACATCCTAACACATGTCACTCACTTGGTGGTATCTTGATGATGTCATGGTGCAGAGCTGTCTACACGTGTGCCTGAAGGCGTCTGATGTTATTTTATGATCACACACTCGTGCTCACACGTTAATAAAGACAACAACAAAGTTGTTTTCTTTCACAGAACTTGACAAAACAAATGGAACAAAGTGGAAACAGATTCCTATTCTATAGTATATGATCCATTGTATCAGAGAAAAAAAAGGAAAGCCACGGTAACTCTTTGACATACAGAGATGGACAGCTTCCGCATGTGCCCCAGGTTGAAACTGTGTTTTGTCTCCACAGCTACATGTTCTGGACAGAGTGGGGGGGTCGGCCTCGTATAGCCAGAGCCTACATGGACGGCAGCACCATCACCACCCTGGTGGATAAAGTGGGCCGGGCCAACGGACTGACCATCGACTACGTAGACCATCGGCTCTACTGGACTGACCTGGACACATGCATGATAGAAAGCACCAACATGCAAGGTTTGGACACACTCAGCAACACACTTTTCAACCAGGCAGTTACCATGCCAACACCCAAAGGCATCCTAATATTCTTTGTGCATCTGTGACAGGCATATGGCTCATCTCTTTGTAGATAGAACATTTAAACCTACATTATAAAGTAAAGTAATGTTCTCTCTGCACACTTTGAATTGACATCTTAAAAAGATCAGAACATACAACATGACCAGAACTGAAACTAAAGCATTCTCAAGACTTTCTAACCATATTTCTTACCTTTTAAGTGCAGGTTATTTACTGCCTCGTCTCATTATTTGTTTGTTTGTCTTTGCCAGTCTTATCTCTAAAACTAATTGATTTGCATGAGATTTGCTGTTCACATTCTCACACCAAATGAGATAAGAAACATATTGATTTAGGAGACTTTATGACCTTGACTCTAGTGCCACCATCAGGCCAACTCACACCTGCCTCTCTCTGCACTACATATGCTGCCTTCTACATCCCAAACTACTGTATTATAAGTACCACTTATTTCTAGGATGTTTTTGACACTGACAAATTAATTTCAGGCTTCAATGACAGGGCTTTCCCTACATTATAAGGCTTAGGTGCAGCACCTAAGCCAAATGAATGTAAGTTCAATGTGAGAATCAAAACTAACTAAATGACTTTTCTCAGATCTGATGATTGCAGTTTTGTCCCCAGTTGGATGATGACATGGTTGTGGTTGATGGCAGGATGAAGAGCAGGTGTAACATTACAGATGTTGTCATGTCTCGTGCAGGCCTCCAGAGGGAGATCATAGTGGACGACCTCCCTCACCCCTTCGGTCTGACTCAGTACCGAGATTTCATCTACTGGACGGATTTCAACCTGCGCAGCATTGAACGGGCAGACAAACGTAGCGGACTCAACCGCACTGTGGTGCTGCAGGTATGGAACCAGCTTCAGTTATGGGTCAAGTGTCAGCTATTTTTGTACTGTTATAGAGACTTTCATTCATTCGCTTTTGAGAGGATTTCAAAATATTACTGATCATTTTTAAAGCTCATCAGGGTCTAGCCCCCGACTACATCAAAAGAAATGCTGTCCCCGTAAGAGCCTGTTTACAGCCTTAGGCTACATCTCCACCGCTACATTTTGGTTTTTAAGTGGAGTTATCAAAAATATCAATCAGTCACAATACATTCAGTCCAGAGATACTGAGCTTTGCTGCTGTGACGTCACTGTGTCCCCAGGGCCAGCTGGAGCTGATGCTGGACATCCTGGTGTTCCACTCGTCCCGTCAGGAAGGAACCAACGAGTGCTCCCATAACAACGGCAACTGTGCCCATCTGTGCCTGGCCACGCCCGCTGGGGCCCAGTGCCGCTGTGCCTCCCACTACACTCTGAACCCTGATGGACGAAACTGCAGCTGTAAGTACACAGAGAGACACCAGTGTGTCTGGGAATTCCAGGACTGGCTGGGAAACATATTCTCCTTCAATAAGTCTAGTTCAGGGGTCCTTGAACAAGGCAGTAAAATACAGTGCTGCTGTTCTAAAATAAAAGCTGGTATTTAAAGAGCTCATATCATACTCTTATACTTTTCAGTGTCGATGAAGGAGGGAGACGAGAATGTGCTGCCTGGATCATTTACTTATAAAAATGTTCTTCCTGAATAGGGTTGGGTACCGAAATCCGGTGCTAATATGGCACAGGTGCCTTTATGACCTGCATCTACCAGACCGAATAGCAACGCAGATTTCGGCGCCTCATTTCGGTGCAACTGATATGTCTGCGCTTCTCTCGGATGCTCTGAAACAGACGATACAGGAAACACAAACATCGCAGCAGCTAACGTTAGCCTACCGCTAGCTAGTAGCTGGATTAAACACGGTTACAATGCTGACAGCTAACGCTGAACGGTGTAAAGTGTGAAGATTCAACACCGGGATGCAATGTGCCGCTACCGTTGTCGGAAAAACACAGACGGTGCGTTCAATGAAACTGGTAACCTACAGCCTCGTGGTGCATTCAAAGTTGTTGTTAAAGGCTCTTTTCCCATCTGGTTGTTGTTTTTCTCATTCAACAGCAATTTACTAGTGAAATAAGTTATTGTTATAGTTATTACATTATTATTAAATCATTTAATTTTGACCATATGGCCTTAGCAATAAACAAGCCTTCTTTAATGTCACCAACTGTTGTTTAGTACCCTTCTTTTTTTTTCTTTTTAACTTTTTTAAAAAGTATCGGTTAAGGCACCGGGCAAAAATTATGTATGCGATTAATTTAGATTAATTAATCACAGAGTATGTAATTAATTAGATACATTTTTTTAATTGATTGACAGCCCTAATATATATATATATATATATATATATATATATATATATATATATATATAGACACACACAATACTGTGACTTTGATACTAGTTCCTAAACAATACTCCAATACCTAATATATATATTTTATAAAACAAAAATAAATTGAAAAATAATAAAAACATTACACATTACGTCACAAATCTTTTATTTTATATTCCAGCTTCAACGTAGAGTTTTTCCTGCGTGTCTCTACGACGTGTAACGTTAGACAGCCAATCATAGACATTATTAGATCTTAGTAGAAGCATGCTGCGTGCTGATTGGCTCACTGACTCTGATGAGATTTACTCCTTAGATATTGAAATTGGGTATTGAATGTTTGAGCTCATTTGTCAATACCCTACATGTTTGAATTTCACACTGTGTCCGCTCAGCATGCTCACTCCTTCACCCAGCCTCTGTGCCTCTCTGCCTGCAGCTCCCTCCAGTTTCCTGCTCTTCAGTCAGAAGGCGAGTATCAGCAGGATGGTGTTGGGAGAGCAGAGTCCTGACATCATCCTGCCCATCCACGTCCTGAGGAACGTCCGGGCTGTCAGCTACGACCCGCTGGACCGGCTGGTCTACTGGCTGGATGGACGGCAGAACATCCGCAGGGCCAGAGACGATGGAGCCATGGTAACACTCTGAATGGATGCTGATAGGTGTTTCTCTGTGAAACATACTATCAAACTAACATTAAACCAGTCCATCATCCATGAGGATGATCCATCCTAACCCTGTACAGCTGTATTAAAGATAAATCCTGTAGCTGGCTGCGGATTGGTGGATCTGCTGTAGCAGTAGGACGGAGAGCAGTGTGAATATAAAAGTGATGATCTTGCTGTTTGTGCCTATAGTCCTCCATGATCGGGAGCAGCGGCGCTCAGCCAGCGGACAACCAGCTCCACGACCTGAGCCTGGACCCCTACAGCCGCCACGTCTACTGGACCTGCGAGACCACCAACACCATCAACGTCCAGCAGATGGACGGACACACTGTGGGCGTGGTCCTGAAGGACGATAGCGACAAGCCGCGGGCCATCGTGGTCAACGCGGAGAAAGGGTGAGCTCATTGTCATTAGTTCCACAGAAGCAATGCTTGGTTACACAGTACACTCTAGAAAGCGTAAAGGATCCAACCAGTTGTGAGTTTAATGGTCTAATCATCTCAGCTGGACTTGTAGCCGATATATTGTTGGTTAGTTTACTTTAGAATTAAAGGTTTTATAAACTACATGTTTGATGTGCAGAAATCTTAATGTGTAAAGTAACTAGTAACTAAAGCTGTAACAGATGAATGTAGTGGAGTAAAATGTACAATTTTTCTCTCTGAAATGTAGCGGAGTAGAAGTAGAAAGTGGCATAAAAAGAAAAAGACTCAAGTAAAGTACAAGTACCTCAACATCTGGACTTAAGTACAGTACTGGAGTAAATGTACTTAGTTACATTCCACCACTGGTTACATCAACATGTTGTACTCTGTGTGCACAGTGTCCTACAGTAGATAAATGTGTGTCTCCCTGCAGGTACATGTACTTCACCACGGTGCAGGAGCGCTCAGCTAAGATCGAAGGAGCCAGTCTGGACGGGACGGAGAGGGAGTCTCTGTTCACCACGGGTCTGATCCGACCTGTGGCTCTGGCTCTGGACAACAAACTGGGAAAACTGTTCTGGGTCGACGCCGACCTCAAACGCATCGAGAGCAGTGACCTGACAGGTAGGCCTGTAACAGTTATTACATAACTGTCTAATTGTCAATTTCTTTACATAATCACGGTGTCTTTGTTTAACCGCAATTAATTGCCGACATTAGCTAAGGTCTTAAGGCGTATGAATGGTAATTGTTGATTTTGTTTAGATGTGCCAAATTGTAATTATATAAGTGATTATTGGTCAGACTGTATTTTTATATTATTATTTAAATTGTTAGTTGTTGGAGACACCAAAGCAGGGGGAATGAGAGGGGGAAACACCAGAGCAGGGGGAATGAGAGGGGGAAACGTAGCAGAAGATATTTCTTTTTAAACCAAAACGTAACAGGGAGATGTAGCCTGAATTGGCCTGGATATACAGTATTACTTTCATATTCTTATGACATCGTTCCCCCTCCCCCAGGAGCCAATCGCATTGTCCTCCAGGACTCCAACATTCTGCAGCCCATGGGGCTGACCATTCTGGGGGAGCATCTGTACTGGATCGACCGGCAGCAGCAGATGATCGAGAGGGTGGACAAACTGACTGGAGACGGACGCACGCGCATACAGGGACGGATATCATACCTGACCTCCATCCACGCTGTGGAAGAGATGGACCCCCAGGAGTTTGGTACGCACCTCTGCCTCAAATAATGCATTATTCAAAGATACAGTGGCAAAAAAACAACGTTGTATATATATCATACATGATGAATGAAGTGTTTGTGCGTGTGTGTGTGTGTGTGTGTGTGTGTGTGTGTGTGTGTGTGGTCGCACTTGTATGTTTTGTTTGTTTTTGTTGATTGTATTCTTATATATATATATATATATATATATATATATATATATATATATATATATATATATATTTCTATTCATGCTTTGTTTTAAATGTGTATGCTGTTTTTAGTGTAAAGCACTTTGGGTTTACGTGTAATGAAAGGTGCTATACAAATACAAATAATGACATTGACATTAAGGATACATTACATTTAAAATGTAATAAATACATCAATAAAAAATGGGTACATGTATACACAAATACAATTATATTCAGTCAGAGGATTTTTGGGGGAAAAAAGCTCTTGTTTCCAAAAGCTTAAAACTTTGTCTGAGTGACTTGAATAGAGAATTCAGTTCAACGAGAAAAGGTTAGTGCTGTCAAACGATTCAAATATTTAGTCGCGATTAATCGCATTAATGTCATAGTTAACTCGCAATTAATCGCAATTAATCGCAATTAATCACACATTTGTATCTATTCTAAATGTCCCTAGATTTATTTTTGTTCAATATTTTTTCTCATTTAATGCTCTTATCAATAAGGAAAAGTGGATTGGCTTGCTTTGTGCGTTGGTCGCCTGGCTTTGACAAAGGGGGGGGGGGGAGAATTGGCATCAGCTGTGTGCTTGGCCATCAGCTGTGTGCTTGGCCATCAATTGGTATTTCAGACTGGACGTGCTGTGATGATAGCTCAGTTCACAACAACAAAACACACAGATCACTTTGGTCTTGTCAATGGAACCATTTGGCAACTTTTTAAAAGTAAACTTTCCATTCAGAATCTTATTGGCATCCATTTCGGCGTCTCGTGCTCGCCATCGCCTACTACTCTTTGGCCGGCTTGCAAGCCCAAACAAGTGTGCACGGCGTGCCTGTTGTTCTGTTTCCGGTCTAGCTAGGTCCGGTGTGGTGTTGTAGTTTTTCTAACGTTACTAGTTGTTGCAACAGCATGTGAAAAAACTACAAAGTTTGCTAGGCCAAAAAGAACATTAATCTCGCGATAAAAAAATTGACGCTGTTAAAATGGGTTTAACTGACAGCGCTAGAAAAGGTATAAAATAGGTAGGGAATTTAGCAATGTTCTGTTTTTGAATATGATGACTTCTGCCTTAGTTTCTGCCATATATTCATACTATATCAGTAGGGCTTTGTTGATGTAGTGGTCTGGCAGGATGGTTTGTAATGACTGTTTCCTCTCTCCAGCATCCCACCCCTGTTCCCGCGACAACGGGGGCTGTTCCCACATCTGCATTGCTAAGGGAGACGGCACCCCCCGCTGCTCCTGCCCCATGCACCTGGTGTTACTGCAGGACCTGCTACACTGCGGAGGTAAACAGCAAACCACACCAGTCAGACCCAAAGTTGCCCCCCATTCATTTGAATGTGGAGCAGGCTGAAACACGCACACACGCACGCACGTGAATATATATATATATATTTTTTTTTTTTTTTACATGTTCAAAATAAACTACAAACTAACTACAAACATATTGCCTCCTCTCTCTCTCTCTCTCTCTCTCTCTCTCTCTCTCTCTCTCTCTCTCTCTCTCTCTCTCTCTCTCTCTCTCTCTCTCCGTCAGAGCCTCCCACCTGCTCCACCGAGCAGTTCACCTGCTCCACCGGTGAGATCGACTGCATTCCCATGGCCTGGCGCTGCGACGGCTTCCCCGAGTGTGACGACAGCAGCGACGAGGAGAACTGCCCTGTTTGCTCCGCCGCCCAGTTCCAGTGTGATAAAGGAGGCTGCATTGATGCCCAGCGGCGCTGCAACGGGGAACCGGACTGCGCCGATCACTCTGATGAGCAGGACTGTGAAAGTAGGTTCACACTGAAAATATCAGCTCAGTTAACGTGGAGCTTTTCAGCTGCTAGAACTACAGTTCAGAATCAGCTAAGTGTTCCTGAAGACACCCTCCTAATGGATTTTATCCAGTAAAAGTGTCCATGCAACACATTCAGCAGCCTCTTAACCCACACATCACTTATATAAAGGAAGTGTACAGAAAGTAAACTAAACAACAATATAACGGCTACAAGTCCAGCTGAGATGATTAGACCATTAAACACACAACTGTTTGGATCCTTCACACTTTCTAAAATGGGAGGATTCTTCTTTACTTTTAATACTTTAAGTACATTTTCCTGATGATACTTACATACTTTTACTTGTATAACATTTTCAATGCAGAACTTTCACTTGTAACAGAGCATTTTTACAGTGTGGTATTATTACTTTTACTTAAAGTACTCATATTATGCTTTTTGGCTTTTTCCCTTTCCTTGTATTATATATCTTTTTGTGCACATTATAGGTTTACAAAGTGAAAAAGCCCAAAGTCCCCCCCAAAGGGACTTACCATCTCCAACAGAAAACACTGTTCACAAACTGCTCCAAACAGCTCTATTGTAGTCCAGCCTTTACTTCAGAGACAAACGTGGTCACTTTGGAACACACGTTATAATGCTCGCCTAGCTGCTAGCATGGCACGCCCTCATACTCTGCTTCTGACTGGCTAGTAGTCCTTACCTAGCTACTGTCAGGGCACGCCCTCATACTCTGCTTCTGACTGGCTAGTAGTCCTTACCTAGGTACTGTGAGGGCACGCCCTCAGACTCTGCTTCTGACTGGCTAGTAGTCCTTACCTAGCTACTGTCAGGGCACTCCCTCATACTCTGCTTCTGACTGGCTAGTAGTCCTTACCTAGCTGCTAGCATGGCACGCCCTCATACTCTGCTTCTGACTGGCTAGTAGTCCTTACCTAGGTACTGTCAGGGCACGGCCTCATACTCTGCTTCTGACTGGCTAGTAGTCCTTACCTAGGTACTGTGAGGGCAGTCCCTCATACTCTGCTTCTGACTGGCTAGTAGTCCTTACCTAGCTACTGTCAGGACACGGCCTCATACTCTGCTTCTGACTGGCTAGTAGTCCTTACCTAGGTACTGAGCATGTGCGACTCCCAACAAAGATGGAACAGAAGTGAGAGGTCTCACTCTGTAGCTAAAACAGAGAGCTCAACACACAGGGTGAAAAGAGGAGCTACAGCAATGTGCAGCACAACAAAAATATGGTGTTTTTTGAAAATGAAACCACATAAACCTATTCTGATATAACCTCTAAATACAATTATTAACCTGAAAATGAGCATAATATGAACACTAAGTAAAGGATCTGATTAACTCTTCCACCACTGTACGGGACGCAGGAGTTTTCTACGCGGAAGGTCTATGCTAACTGCTGGGTATAATGGATAGTTGTTGATCTCCGTCTCAGTGTCCATCTCTGTTTCTTGCTCTTCTGCAGTCATCTGCCCTCCGAACCAGTTCCGCTGCGGTGACAACCAGTGCATCACTAAGAAACAACAGTGCGACAACTACTCTGACTGTCCCGACGGATCAGATGAGCTCGCCTGCGGTAAAAACACTGAAACAGGATACAGTAAGCACACATGTATTTTCTCTGGTTGAGTGCCTGTCCCTGACTCTGTATCCTCTGTTTCCTGTTTGTTTTCCATGTGCAGAGTATGTGTCTCCCCCCTCCAGTGGCATCCCTAACACCGGGCCCAACACCATCGGCCCAGTCATCGCCATCATCCTGCTCGTCTTTGTGGTCGCAGGAGCTTACTTTGTCTGCCAGCGTGTGGTGTGTCGCCGCTACAAGGGCCCCAGTGGGACGTTCCCTCACGAGTACATCAGTGGTACACCCCATGTGCCGCTGAATTTCATCGCCCCCAGCAGCTCGCAGCACGGCACCTTCCAAGGTAGGATCAGACAGGCATTGGCAGTGTGTAATGCGCTCTTTAGTAATAGAGAATCTTTGGTTGAAGTCTGTTCAAATAAAGTCAATTTAGTTGAATTATAGTTAATAAGAAAACAATTACACATGCGTTTCAAATACTTGATTGTAATGTCTTAAAATCTTCAAATCTTTGAGTCAAGAGGCTTTAAGGTGGAGGGAAAAACATGCATATATACAAATTCACCATAATTAGATGCAGATATAATTATAGATTCTATAATTGTTTTCTGACTAGCAGAACAGAAACATGATTTGTTTCCATCCAAAAATTCATATTGTCACATTTTGTTTGTCAGGTGTTCCACATAAGTCTGTGTCTACCAAGTATCTGCAGGGTTTTTCCTGCACTGAGGATTTTTTGGCACACTCTGAAGAGGTTTTATATATATATATATATATATATATTAGGGCTGGATGATTAATCGAAAAATAATCGTAACCGAAATTCAGAGCCTATAAACGACGTAATTTTACCAAGTCGGTTATTTCGGTCTTTTAATCCTATTAATATTTCCGCGGCCGCCCACTGTGTGTTAATGTACTTTCCCCTTAAAACATATTACGGCCGCTGCGTGTGTAGTCACGTGACTCCACCCCGTCCAGTCTGCGACCATAGGTGCTTTCCGATCGGATAGTACTTGTACTTTTTAAG